>NC_136606.1:6315217-6332717 GCF_910589615.1 Taurulus bubalis
AATTGAATTCTCCACCAGAGCATCTTTACTGGCAGAGGCCGACATAATTGCACGTCAGTCCAGACCTGGATGAGTAGCGGGCAGAAGGTGAGGCGATGTCGAGAGAAGGGTGACGTGAGAAGAGACAGGCTTTTGGAGACACTCACCCCATAATGAGGCTGTTAATGTAGTCGTTCCCGTCCATGTGGCCGAACTGGAAGTCTCTGGAGACGGAAGACAGAATCAGTGGCATGAGAGCGTGCATCAAAGACATCACACAGCTGAGCACAACAAGCACATTTTTCTCGTCGTCGTCTCGGTGGATTGCACGAAAACTGGGACGCCAACTTTCCTGCACAATTATGAGAACACATTGAATGGAAATGCATGTCCTGTTATGGAAAAGTGGAATTTCTTTCACCGCAGATAAAAAAGAAAAGAAAAAAAATCCCCAAAGCTCCGTCCTGTGCGTCTCCCGGTTCTCCTCATCTTTTTTTCCACCACAGAAAAGACTCAGGTGATTTATCTAAACGATAAGGCAGGAGAAGGAATTCAATTTGTATCTCATTGTGCTGCACTATGTCTGAGCAGAGTGTATTGTGGGTAGAATCGGTGGGGGTGGTAGCCAGTGACTTCCATTGAATGACTGATTACGGGGGCCTACACACACACACACACACATATATATATTTATTTATTATATTCATACTGAATCACAGCTACATATTGCACGGTTGTCCCCCGGGCGCTACACAATACTGCTTCTGCTTATATCAATGACATGATTATGAAGCGACTGAACTACATAATAAATCCAGTGGATGCGATGAAACAATCAGTCTGTGTTAGTGACAACACTGGGACGGACTGGGAATACGGCTCATCAAAAAAGACAGTTTGGAATTGTTGCTCTGACAGCTGCAGCAGCGAGCTCCGGATCAGACCAGACTTTTATTTTTTTTTATCATCAATACTTAGATTGACTTTCCCCTAGTCTATGATTTAAACATTTACAAGTCTGTTTGCCCATGTATGTCTATCCTCCCACTCCCACTGACACATCTTGGCCAGACTGCTGAGCAGACCGGCCAAGATGTGTGAGGAAACTAGCTGAGAAACTTGCATGTGTTCGAGGCGGCGAGGAGGAAGAACGCACGACAGCTATTTTTCGTAAACACTTTCAGATTGGTCCGTAAGAGTCCGAGATATTTTGGCTGTTTACTTGAACAGTTCCGTCTGGAAATGTTCAACTGTCTGCTTTTCCTTCGGCTCACGAAAAATTGGAATAACTGAAGGCGATGTTTATCGGCGTTATCGGTCACGTCACGTGGTTCTCATGAGGGGAAGAGTGTTTTCTGCCAGATTCCCACAGAATGAATATACAAGGGAAAGTGTGTGTGTGTGTGTGTGTGTGTGTGTGTGTGTGTGTGTGTGTGTGTTTATTCAGCATTATAGCCATTGCCAAATTATAGAAGCTGGTTCATAATACACAAGAATATTCCACCGGAAAATCATGTCACCCGTATCACCAGAAGGCGTTGTGCTGCCGCAGATATATTTCAAAACATAAGAGGAATTTAATTAATTACTGAACAACCAATGATAAGAAAAAAGGAGAATGTTTAGGGAATTATATTAAATACTATGGTAGATATGTGGAGAAAAATCACCCACACATGCACTCTAGTCTGGAAGCAGTGGGCGGTGGGACTGTATCCAAATTATTAAATTAATATGCAATTAATATTGCAGGCTACAAAACCACAATTGCAACATTACATATGTTGATCCAGGGAGAGGGATCATTCCTCAACCCTTCCAGTTTTCCTCCTTATAATGTTTTTTTGGGGAGAGTTTCCCCTATTTTATGAAGTGATAGTCTTCTGTACCAATTAGCAATTTCCGATATTTGGATATAAATAGATTGGTTAATGCAACATGCAGCTTTAAGATGTCCTGAAATGTTCAGAATGTTGCTCAACTTCTAACGGCCTCTAAGCAGGTCAAAGCATCCAGGTCCATTTATGGATAGAAAGTCAAAGGATTCGGTTTGTGAACAAGAGTTCTTGTCTGGTCTTGTTGCACCAACCGTCTGTGCAGCAACCGGCACATAAAAGCCAAGATAATAATGACTGGTGCAGAATTTAAACCCAATAACTGACAAAAATCTGACTTCCCCACGACATTTACTGCTGCATCAAACGGAGACAGCTCATCCATCAGCCACCTCTGATCTGTCGACTCCATGCGCCGCTGTCGCCCACCACCGGGGGCGTCGCTCCAGCTCCTGACTTGTAATTACAAGTACCGTTTAGGTATGTCAGAACACTGCAGGCATCTCTGATCTCAGTGGGGTTTCTAGAAACTCAAGTCTTCAAAAAAATTAAAAATGAGACGAAAACAGCACAGAGAAGCGTGGCGGATAGTAGTCCAATTGATGATCGGGATCTGTGTAATTCAATCAGTCTTAATGGGAATGCCTGGAGCGGGACAAACACTTTGATCATGGCGGTTTGAGATGAACCTCTTCAATCAAAAACAAAAATCTATCTGATGAAGCAACATGGTCAACGGCGGCACAGCGAGGAACTTAAGCACAACATGAGGATGAAAATCTGATCCTTTTTTTTTTTGCTTCTTCTTTAATCCTTTTGAGGAAATCCTCTTGTAGCCTGGCGCTCTGCTGGGAGTGATCAGAGATGAGGGTCAGCGACAGAACGCCAACATTAGAGCCGATTTGTATTCGAGCCACTTCAGCCGAGTGTGTTTGTTCTAACTAACCTGGGTCCTTCAGCTGGAGGACGACCCACCTACTGCACTCACTGAAGTGTGCACACATGCTGCTGCCGCTTCAGGAGCCCAGCGGTAAACATTTGCAATGTCCGTGCTCTTGCGTCATCTTTCTATCCGACCCTTAAAGTAACAGCGAAAATAACTTCCAACACAGTTGTGGAACTCATACATTTGAGGGACATTTCCTCTTCGTATTGGACGCCTGGTTTAATTAGTTCCCTTCCAGCAGGAGAACAGGTCGAACGAGGCGCCACGCAACACACAGCTCCCATCTCCGGTTGTTATTGCACAATTGGGAGCCGGAGAAAACAGAAAATTATGCATTTATACCGACCGAGCTGAGTTTTTGACTGACAGCTGAATAGAACACCTATATTTGGAAGCTGACATTTTGCATAATTACCTTTCTACCGAACCGCAACAAAAACATTCGTGCCCCCGACAAAGACATACACTTGCTTGTGAATAGACAGGCGGCGCTCCCCAGCGAGTGCACCATCCTCGAATAAATGTATAAATTGGATATTCATCTTTGACCTCAACGCGTATTCGTGCCTTACCTGTTAAAATGTTCTCTGTATTCCTTCGCCACCCTCTGAATCAAGGTCTTTAATCTAAAAGCAAATGAGAAAAGAGTGAAACACCACATGAGTCAAAGTCTAACCCTTTGTTTTTTCTTGTTTTTTTCAGACTGATGCCTGTAATTTGTAGAGCGATCCAAACAATAACAGCAAGCCTTATCTGTGTTTGAAAGCCGTGCACTTACACAACCATAGTGGTAACCGTGGGTGTGTGTGTGTGTGGGAGTAATTTATATAGAGCCATGCTTTTTAATTTCAGTGTTCTTTGTACCTGCCACTCTCCTCTGTGGGGTCCTTCTCATCGATGACTGCAATCGCTACCAATTTGCCTGAGGTGGCAGACAGGGATTACAAATCACAATCACACACACAAAAAGAGGGTGAGAAGACAATGGCGGGGCAGATAAGAGGCTCTGGAGGAGACGAATCACCTCTCAACGGCAGAGAAGAAAGAAAGAGGCACCGGGAGTGCTTTATTCATTCATCACTCAAACATTAAGCCGGCTCAGGCTTTCTACTTGGCTGAACAGGAAACAAGTGGTCACTTTCTGGTGGAAGAGATATTTTGGTGCCATTCAAAACTCAAACCCACAACGCGACAAATATGTCTAATAAAAATAAAAATTGCTACACAACTCAAGTGTCTTGTCATTCAGACTCGTATTAGTTTGAGGCCTTGTTGCCGGGACGAGAGTACCAGGCTGCCCCCTGGTGGTCACTGGTGGCGCCTTTGTGTTGAGGCAGTGGACAGTCATGAAAAGGAATATTTCACACGCAGAGGCTGAGTGTGGAAATGGCAGTTGAGCTACAGAAACTATTTTTTTTTAAACTGTGCTAAAGGGCCAGTGCTACAGTGTGATTATAAGAATACTTGCAGTCCATCCATGGGCACTATTAATCTCCAACATTCCCAAAATTACTTTGATTGCATAGTTCTGTGGCTGTCGGAGGAAAAACAGGAATGCAGTGAACAATAGCTTATGTATGCTTTACTTTGTGTTTTGTTTTTCCTACAATGCTTCTTCATGGGAATATAAAACTGCAAAAAAATGCATAATTAACTTTTTGAAGCACCTAACTAGGTGCTTCATCAATTTGTAGATTATAAATAGATTTATTGTGCAATGTTGCTCAACTACGAGACCGCTTTTATTCGTCAGTGTAGAAAGAGAAGGGAACAACGGTCCCGAGGTTGCAGTTATACATGCGCTGTAACAACTTGACTTGTTCCTTTATGGCTTAATGGTTATTGGTAATAGTAACTAGTGCTTTATAGATCAGTGAAGGCTGCTTAACTACTTAAATAATAATCGCGATTTTGATTCCTACAATTAAACGAATGTGATTGAGTGCAATACCGATGTTTAAAACGAGCGCTTCGAAACTAACAGCCAGCCAGCAGGGGGCGATCTGTTTTGGCTTGTGGGGAGCTATAGCAGTCCAGAGTAAAAGAGCAAAATACTGTGTATTATTAGCCTGGTCTGTCTGCTCCCTGTGATATACAATATGCACTGTATTCAGGTGAAGAAGTCTTATTTTAATGCAAAGATTTCATTAGCAGGAATGCAGCCGATAATGTCGTTAAAATGCTGACGTGTTCACCTCCGAATAAGACATTGAGTCTATGAGGAAACCCTTTCATAAAGTTAATAATAAAGGGTCACGGGCTTTAGTTTCAAATTCTTCTGGTGAAAGCTTAAAGAAAGAGCTATTAGCACTTAAACTTCACTGTGCAGGGATGTAATCAAATTTCCAAGACATCCATCTAACACCTTGCTCGTATCATATTTCTTCAAATCTGCTAAAGTATATTTATAGACTGGACCGGCTCGTTTTCTAACCTACTGGTTTGTGGACGATGTCCTTTATCTGGCCCGACTTTGTTGAATTGACTATTTGTGTGTCTCAGTCCAGCGATGCAGAAAGTTGCACTTTCATGGGTGAAATCTTGAGAATATTCACACCAAAAGCTGCAACTTTCATTTGTTTTTTGGTGCGATCGTGACGTTATTTCGCTGTGCAGTTGCACAACAGTATGTTGAGTGGTCTCTTTTTTTAAAAGGGGTTGTTTGTGTTGTGGTTATCAGAAAGACTATCCGCTCTCTGCCCCTGCTGAACAGTTCCTGTACACTAAAGAGAAAAACTATTGTCCCGTGAATCTGTCAAATATATTTTGTTCATTTATCCGCGCCTCTGCCTGTCCCTCAGGTTTTGCCCTGTGAATAGAACTAAATAACAGCTTGAGACTATTCATTGATTTTGGCCACACTTGTGTTTGAACACGGGGACATAGACTTGCGTGGGATGAGGCTTTTAGAGGGTTAAACTGTCGCTCCACCGCCACAAAAGGAGGCCTGAGGGGCATGAAACTTGGCACTCGATTTAAAAGCCTGAAGAGACGAGGCTGGAAAACTCAACACCGTTTTCGCAAGCATAATTCGATCTAAACTTTATTTACGTTTGTTTTTGTAACCGACTGAAGCTGCAGACTAAGCCGCCTTAAGTCCGTCACATAGTGCTCATCCTGATACGGTGCTTTAGAGATTTTTATGTGTTCAGAACTTTGGTATAAATGGGTTAAAAAAGGTGCAATGTGTAAGATCTGTCGACATGCTCCAAACAAATATGGCGCATCATTTCACCTCTACTACTGGGTCCATGCAATCTCAAAAGCAGCAGGGGAAGAATACACAAAACCAAACTGCTGAAACTATGAGAGCCGGTCAAAATATCTGCTATCTAGTCTGCAGGAGTGGTGTCGGCTTTTAGTTTACGGTCGCCATCTGTGTGTTAAGAGCCACTAACCGGAGGGCTGTGCGGTCGGAGTGGTGCTTTAGTAGTTTTTAAAGTTAGTGAATAGCTTTAAATCCATTTTATTGGATTAAATCCAGAGGGGCAGAAACAGGAAAATAACTTATTCTCGTCCTCGCCGCGGCCAGGAGTCCACTCTCCTGGCTCGGGGAGAGGGACAGCCAGTCAGCAGCTGCAGCAGCTCAAACTCAGACGGCACAAAAGCCCGCCGCCGGGACTCACAGCGGGCTGGTGCAGCATAGAGAGTTAGGATCATGGGTCCATCTCCTCCTGACGGTGGGGAGGACGAAACTAAAACGCAACGTCTTCTCGTTTCTTTGGATTCAATCCAACAAACAAACAGACACAGACCCTGGACCTTCAATGGGATTGACAGGTCTTTGATGTAGCCATTTCTTTTTGCAAAATATGCCTTTGTCACCTTTTGAGGTACAAGTTGTAATACAAGACGGGCTGGACCGGGGGTAGCTGGTTAGCACGCTTGTTTCAGATATCTCAAAACATAACATCAACACTGTAACCTCTTACAATTCTGTTGATAACATTAGTTTCTTGAATGTTGGAAACTAAAATTCGGACCAAATCTTCCACATTGCACCTTTAAAAACCAGTCCAACTGAACATAAAGTGGTAAAATGCAGCTTCCACATTAGAAGCACAGCCTTCTCTGCACCAAACATCAATTTACTGCCGTTTAAGAGAGTTTCACTCTGCAGCTTAAATTTCCTCCGAGAGAGAAAGTGATTTTCGTAGAGCAACATGGGCTAAATCTAGAGGGAAGTGTCGGACTTCCTCGTCATCGCCCACACACACAATTAACGTTGATATTTGTACAAGGAACTTTTGACAAGAGCAACTCTAAGATGTTTGCCTTTTAATTATAAAGTCATCATGTGATTGATTGGATATTTGGGTGGTGGGTAGATAAATATTCGGGGATTTAGTGTGAAATGACATTAAAGAGGCAGGCCGAGTAAAGCTGTGTGCCGATGCACTTCAAACTGTGTGTGATGCTAATCGTTCTCTAATTTTAAAATGTTGACTAAAGCTCTTGGCTGCATAATCACAAAGACCAAAACTGGCACATAAAGAGTAATTATGCTCATGATTAACAAAACATCGCCATTTATAGCGTTTCAAAATAAAGCTGAGACAATAAGTAGAAAATGAATCAGAAACTATTTATATATGTGATCATTTTCATAAATGTTCTTTGTCTTGTGCAATACATATTTGGGTTCACATTTGACCTTGGAAATGATGAAAACAATAGTTTGTTGAAGCCCTAAATTAAACCTGTGCGTAGTATGATATATATAGACATGTATGCTCATAGGAGCGAATAAAACGTTGTGCATACGCCACCTGTTTCTCCGAGCTCATAGAGTGTAAAGCCGTCAATCTGGAGGTATCCTTGGAAGCGCTCCTTGTTCACCCATGATGACAAACTAGCATCTGCGTATTCTGCAACACAAAGAGACAGAATCTTCTCTCAGAGGGACAAAAATTGACATTCAGCACACGGCCAGTGGACATTAAAAGCAAAGCACAACAGCGTATTGATGCCTGGATTGTAAGAAGATCACAGTGTTTACCACTTGTGCGCTCTCAAAGGAATAGAGAGCGGGACACAAGCTGGGCTTCCTTAGACAGAGGTTAGCTAGACAATGATCAGAAGTTGTTATGACAGCTGGCTGCCTCCGGGTTAAGTAGTCCGGGAGGCCATTGTGGGTCTGAAACAGCCGATGGATTGTGACTTAGAGGGAGCCGATCGAGAATCAATTCGCTGGTAAACAAGCGAATGCATCAGTTTGGTTGTCAGGACATTACTGAAAGAACATTTCCTTCAGTCCGGATTTAAGCGATAAAGATCATTTCTTATTCATCAACGAGCCAGTAGTCAAGGTAATAACTGTAAAAAAGAAGAAAAAAACTGCAATATTCATTCAAAAATGATGCTGTTATTTTCTGGGATGCTGGCTTAAACTAACCTCATTTTCACAGCTATTTTGCTTTTCTGTTTAAAAAAACAAAAACAAAACGCTGCAACATTTGGTTTATAAATTAATCTCTGCGTGTACGTACATTTATTTTTCAGGACAGTTTGTGCAGATTTTTTACACATTTGGAGCGAATGAATAATTCAACAGATGAAAAAAGAGGAGATAAAAGTGCAACAAATGAAAAATAAAGTGAAGTAAACTAAAGGATTGCTCGTTGAATGTGAACCACATGTTGTTTCTCCACCAACATCTGGAGGTAACATGCAAACGGGAACCGGAGTCTGTCCCTGGAGTTTTTAAATAGGTGTAGCGAGGCTGCTGAAACAGCACTGTTTTCTCCGGCTGGAAGAGGCTACAGGATGCTCATAATTGATGTCAAATGTAGCCGGGACCTCATTAGGACATGTTCATAAGTTATGACGACCCTTCTGCCACCGTTACAGTAATTACAGCAACGCTGATGACTTTACCGTGGTTCTTAAGCTGCTCCCCAGACGAGCTGGGAGCCCAATACCGAACATGACAACCTAAAACCCGAACACGCTTTTAAACCTCCCCCCCTATCTTTTGAGGTCGTAGCTTGTACTAGAATCAAAATGATCTTAATGCAACGCAATCTATTCCTCACTGCTGCCGCTGCCGTGCAAAGCCAGAGTTGTTGTTAAAGCTGCTGACTCAGTAAATCTGGTAGACATTCCAGAGAGTTATTTTCCACAGATGTTCTGGCTTTATAGACAGCATGCAGCTGCCCGACTCTTCTCACAGATGCAAGAAAGAGAGCGAGCGAGCGAGCGAGCTGAAGGCCCCATGCTGGGATCGCACATCCCGACGAACCTCTACACCGACTGAACCTGCTTCACCTTGAAACAAATTAGAGCTGCTCTCTTCGCGGGCGCCCACCTCGCAATCACCATACTGCCCTAGAGGAGCCTGTCAGCCCAGAGTTCACACAGCTGGAGAGGAGAGAGAAAGATGAGGGGGAATAAAAACAGACAAGAAAGTGGAGTGAGGATGATCCGGTGTCAGAGCTTTGAGCGCGGGAGAGGAGGCAGCTCTGACATGTTTCAAAGATGGAGGTTAATGGCACGGAGGACCTCCGAGACGATGCAAATAGCATCGAAACAAAACCAGAGGGGGAAAACGTGGAGGAGGGGGAGCGGAGGTAGGAAATATAAGATAAGAGACACAGAGGGAGGCTGAGGATGAAAACACTGATGAGAGAAAGCTCAGTGAAAATGACGGGACATACGACTGTAGATACAAAAAGGAAAACCAGTTGAAAAACTGAATTTTACAAAAGCACAACAGTGAGAGATGGGAAGAATGTGTTGAAGAAATGTGTTGCTCAGTTTTGGAATCAGCTACTTGATGTGCAAGAAGAAAGTAAGTTGTTTTTCCTGGTATTTGGCCAGAAACCAAAGTGTTGGACAAATTGAGATTTAACTGAATGATGGCACAATAGGAAAAAATGTTGACAAGATTGTGACACAAGAGGTGGAGCCAAGTACAACCGATCGCCCGAAAAGACATTTTTAGACGACCAAAAAGGTTACAATCAACTTTCATTAACTGAAAACACACTGTAAGAGGATTATAGGGATGAGAAGAAAATACGGATGACTTAAACTCATGTTTGCAAGGTTTAAGACACTTCTTCAGAACTCAAGGTTGCCGCCCGGTACCGAACAAGGTAGCAAAATTAAAACTAACGAACGACAACCTGGATTATGATACATGTCATCCGAAACTGACCTTGCAGTCTTTGCCAATTCAAATAAGCAACGAAGTGAATTATCTCCATGTGTGGAGTCACAAAACGTCACACAGCATCAGCGTGTTATTACCTTTTTTTAGGTGTGATTTCATCTCGTCGTCATGGCCTGTTAAGCCGCCCGTCATTTAAGTGCTGCCAATAAACATGCAAAATAGTGCCACCTCACAGCTGGCTGCGTTATGTACATCTCCATACAAGGAGAGGTCAAACCACTGAAACGGATTAACGCTGAGCATTAACCAATGTGTATTAAAAAGGGGGAGATTTGCCACCGTTTATGTGGATGGCAATCAGTGCCGATGATGAATGTCGAAGAAATGGTGCATGCTGTATTGACCAAGAAAGCGGATTTCTCCCACATGTACCAGGATGCATTGCATGAGAGCGTCAAGTACGCTACGTACTTCAGCAAATCGGTCGAAATAAGAGTCAAATGTGGCGATATGACGGCTCCACACGCTCTTATTCCTTATTAGCAAATCACATTGACAACATTTAGCCCAGAATTTGGCCTTACATACTGCTGTCCAAGAGAGGAGGAAAACTTTCAGGCGTAATATCGCACACACAGCTCTCTCTCTCTCTGGGTTGTCGGTGGCGACAGCATCCATTATAAACTGATTTAAGGGTTTCCTTTCTGTTGGCATCGGAGGGCAATTTGAGCGACGGCTCCACCAGTTGGTGTTTTTCTCCCGGCAGCTCAGGCTCTGAAGGGTCCCCGTCGGCCATGTTCTCCCAGCAGCAGCAGCAGCCTCGGGCGGCCCCTCCTCCTTGAGTATTCAAGTCAAAATACTGTAAAATCTACTCTGTAAAAAACCCCATAACCCCCCTCGGCACTCGTACTTCGGGATGCATGCAGCTTTCGCTGTTGAAAACGTGACACGAGCGAAGAGAGCGAGGATGCTTTTGAGCGGCGTTGCGGGCCACAGCTGCCAAAGCCGAAGGAGCACTCTGTAGTTCTCTCTTGCCTCCATCGACGTGACGTTACGCCACTGGAAGGAGGAACAACAGACTTTGCAGCTGCTCCCCAAAGACAGAGGGAACATTGGCAAAAACCGCAGGCGTTTCCCTACATCCCAACTCAGACGGCGATATGGTTGAAAATCTGAGAGTTTTCCCTTTAATGCTCAAACACATCTTTGAAAAAACATTGCTGGCGAGTGCAAACAACATGCTGTGCAGACTAATATACATCCTAATTATATCTTTCTGTTGTCTTCTTACAGCGCCAACATGTAGCCCAGTAGACTTGCATGCACAAACAATGATCAAAACCATATGGCCCTTGAAGCAAAACAACAGCGTAGACCTGTACAGCAGTATGAAACTAAGGATTTGCGTTATTAAATATGTATGAGCGCGCGCCTCCGTGCTGTATTATATTTTATCGCTCTTCAAAATAAAGGATGCTGTGGTTTGTGATGTGCACTAAACCAATCAAAGCTCAAACTAAATGTCAAATATAATTTCAGAGGAAGCGAGAGGCCGTGTTTGGACAGTGTGGCTTCGCTCTGTGACATCTCTTGTTCGGAAACACAAGTCAGACCTGCGCAATAAGAACAGCAAATGTGCTCTGAATGTGTAATGAGCAGATTATATTTGTTTTGTGATTCAGATTCAAAAGGGGAGGGGGGGGGGAGATGATAAAAGTAGCTTTTAAGCCTTTGTAGCTGGTAGATTCGCAATACAGCTAATGAATAATGTGTGTGTTATTCATCCAAACACTTTAAATGACATCATAGTCTGCCATAAAACAGTGCCACTGGGTGACTATGCAAAAGTTTAGCCAAATAACATCCGATAATAAAAGTGCCTGAGAGAACTTCCCGCACAAAGTGCCTCATCCAGCATCCAGTGAGTGGGACCAGTCCTCTGAGAAACGCAGCACAGCTGGAAAGAAACCAGATGCCGAGGGCCACAGATGGTAGAAATGGGTTCAGGAAAACTATTTCTCTAATGCAGAGTGGGGCAATTTCTCTGCTGTCATTGTAGGTAAGTGCTTAATGAGCTGTACTCTCATTAGCTTTCACCCATTTCCACCTGCGATAACCAGCGTCTTCCTTCAACAGTTTCTCGAAAGGCTTGGAAAGGGGACGGAGGAAGGACGCAATCATGTCCGTTTGCCGCGGCGCTCCCCTTCTCGGTCCTTGACGAGCTTAATATGCCGTCGCCATGGCAATGCTAGACGTCCGCCACATCCTACGCATCAAGGTCCTGGAGGACTCTGCAGAGTCTGGACTTTTTGTGATCAACGTCCGCTGCGGCGAGCCTCTGCTGCTGCAGTTCTGGTGCAGGAAGCCGCCCTTCCGGAACGGCCAGGTGGAGCAGACGGACGTGCTCTGGCGGGCGGCGGCGGAGGTGGACTTTGTTCTCCGGGCGCTGCACCGCGCTCCCAATCTGCCCAACGGACACTACTGGGGCCCGTTCGTGTTGTCGCTGTGCCTCGACGCCCTGCCCTTCCGTTTCCGCCTCCCGGCTCGGGCCAACGGCAGAATACAAGACGCCATGGAGGAAGGTGGTGAACTCAGGTTGTTGCGGTGAGGAGCTTTGAGTTGGGCAACAGGGAGGAGGGGTGGAGGGAGCGGCGCCTCTAAACCTCTTATGTCACACATGACTCTTTCCGCAGAGACGGCTGCTCCAGTGATTCAAGACTGCAGACACAGCGCCAGCTATGCGCTGATTTCTTTACTGTGGTCTCTCCACCCCGACCCGCTATGTACGTCCGCCCAAAGACAAGCCACCACAACGTCGCTGGCCTCACCGCACACACACACACACACACACACAATAGTGGGCAGAGCCCTGGGTGCTTTATGATGGGCCAAGCACACACATCTGGTGGGGAAGATGAAAGAACAGCAGCAGAGACCGGAAAACTAGAGGAACACAGCGAGAGAAAACAAAGATCGCAGGAAAGGAAAGACCATTTATTTTGCATTTTTGTGACCGACTGAACAAAACAGAACCTATGACAAAAGCGGAGGAAGACACGGAAACACAGTACTCACCATCGTAGGTAAAGTAGGCCCCGTCCTTAAAGACTACGACCGCAGGAAGCTCGGGCAAAGTTACCGACTGTTGGAAACACAAAAGATATTTAAGTCCAGACCAAGCTCCATAAATCGTTCTTACTCTGTGGATTTAAGTGCACCTGCAAAATGTGGGACAAGACTGTTGGCAGCAGAGCTTTGCAGCAAACCGTGAAACTTGTACTGTTTTGCATAATGCAAACACAGCATGCAGCCCTGGTATCTGTTTATGCAGTTGTGAGAGCCGATGCTAAAAGAATTAATTATTTACAATTTAGAAAAATAGCAAGGATCGACATCCACATCAAGTGCTTGCGCAATATTAAAGAGTGTCAATGACATATGATGACAGTACTTTTCCGAAATTCAAAAAGGGAGGCAAATTACCTCTGGAAAGACTTCCTCTGAAGCCGAGAAGAAATAAGTGTAGACAATGAGCTCAGCGGCGACGTCGTTGTACTTCTCCTGCAACGGCAAACAAGTCTCTCAGCGAACACACAACAGCGTTCAATAAATCAAACAGTTGCAATTAAGGCAAATTCAAGGTAAGACACAGAACCTCTTTGTTCAGATGTGTTCCGTCATTCAGTCAATACGCAGCTTGAATAAAAACCTTGATTCATGTCTGTGGGACATAAACGGCGCTTACTTTGAGGGGAGACTCCCCACCGACGTACACAAAAAGCACATTGTGTCGCTTCATCATGTGCTCGAACATCTGCTTGCTGGGAAGCGCCCTGACGGCCGGTCTGGAGGGGCAAATAAAGAACACTGGCAGATTAGTTCTTTTTAATGAGTGAAATCCATTCAGCACAAAAATGGCACACTAATGCAAAAACTTTTAAAAAAAAACTCAAGACGTCTCTGTTCTTCATTTCTGTGCTGGTGGCGCCACCTAGTGGACAGCCGACAACTAGCAGCCCTGAAGTGAGAGCCAAGCTTTTGATCTACCCCTCTGTCACGGATCAAGCTTGATTTCCCTCAAGGAGGAGAAAATCTGTCAGGCACAGTTGATACAGTGGCTTAAACTGGAGCATCAGAGGGGGAAACCCATTGAGCTTTGAAACAAATATGGCCCGCATTGATAAGCTCGCTTGGATGGTTCCTATTAGTGCAGCTGTGAAATGTATGAACTTCTACTTCATTACCGGTTCCCTGTCTTTTGTTTTGGAAGTGGTGGAAGGCTTACCCTGCCACCCTGTTGGCAAACTCTACGATGTCGTCTTTTGTCCTGGGTCCTTTGTAATTATAGGCAAGATCCCCCTTTAACCTGAGGAGGAGAGACGGAAACAAAACTGGAGTGAGAGGCTGATGATTGAAATGTAAAACCGTTCAGTGCCAGTCGGCATTTTGTGTTAATTTGCAGCTGCGTGAAGACATTCGTGTGCAAACAAAATGAAAAGGAAAAAAGAATTACGTGACATTGAACTTTGCATTCAGGAAATTGGGTTTGACTGAACAAAAGAACTCATTCGGTGAGCAAAACAAGGGGAAGAAGATTACAGTAGAGCTCAGTCAATGGACAGAAAATCAATCAAAAAAACATTTGGATGTTCAATTAAATCGCCTTTGTTGTTCGATCAAGCAAAAATGGGAAATATCGGCTTTTCTACGTTCTATACACTTCGAGGTCACTTTCTTCAGTACACCTTTCTATTAGTTACATAACATTGATTAATAAACACTGGAAGAAAAGAAAAACTGACAGATTAATTGATTCTAAAAATAGTCATTAGTAGCGGCTCTACTTTAGCCCATTAAAGATGGCACCTGTCTTTGGCCGTGTCTGAGCATGGTAACGACAACCTGTCTACTTCAAGGTGATCTCATGAAACAAATCTATCGGGGGGAAAAGCTTATTCATCACAAAAGGTCAACCTAATCTAAATCCTCTCGCCTCCACTGAAAAACAAAAAACAAATGGCCCTGATTGAGTTGCAGCCAAAGACGCGTCTCGAGCTCCTCCGACAAGCAGCATGCATTACGGACTGCTCAGGTTGCATCAGCCCACCGGGCTTTGTGAACTCCAGGGGCCACAGAACTCTAAATGAAGTCTCCTCTCGTTACCGAGGGAGATCTCTCGTGTTCCTCGATGGATGTTTCATCACTCGCTTGGTTTGATGTTATGAACCCTGTCGTGTTCCCGTGGCAGTTTTTCCCCAAATGAGCTTGATGAAACTAAATGGGGAGCCCATTACGGCAGCGTGCAGATAAATGATTCGGCATCGAATGCACGGAGGAAAGCGTGAACGGTCGTTTCTCTCGAGTCAACGCGAGCTGCGCTGTTGAGCAGCTGCAGTCCTAAATTCATCCATTTTATTAAAGAAATTACAGTCACTTGCACTTCACGAGAAATGAAAATGAGGAAATGGTTGATGGAGTTCTATTCTATTGATTGAAAAACATTGATTTATCGATCAATAAATCAAAAACACGTTAATCACTTTGGTCACTTTAATAATGTTCAACTGGTGCAATATAAATACTTTTTATTCCGTCTATGTATGTATGTATGTATGTATGTATATATATATATATATATATATATATATATATATATATATATATATATATATATATATATATACACACACACATACAGCAATATTATATATATATATATATATATATATATATATATATATATAACATTGCTATTGTAGATTATTTTTCTTCTTTACTGTATTTATTACTGTTTATTGATATTACTTGATTTTTCTTTACCATGTGTCTCTTGTGTGCACTGCTGCTGTAATCCTGCAATTTCCCCACTGCGGGACTAATAAAGAATTATCTTATTTTAAAGAAATTTAAGGGACTTGGGATATCCCTGAGAAAACTAAAATAGAGTCAAATTTAAATTTCAGAAGCTGATTTTAAACAGCTCATCGCCCAAGAAATGTAGAATTAACGCAAGTGCCGAACCGAAGACAATATTAGCTCAAAAAGGTGTGAACGGAGTTTGTCACTTAGTTGTGCCTTAAGGAAGCAGCAACAACACCTCGTTCCCTCCTGAATAAGTCATCTAACGGCATCTCGACAGACCAAACCTCAAGAGGGCAAAAAACAACAGGGGGATAAAAGGATCCTGATAATAATACAATTCAAACTTAAGTAAAGCCAATTCATACAATAAAGCTCAACACCAAATTACAGCCTCGAACATTACGGTGAATCAATGCCCCTCTGACACAAGCTTAAGAAATACTTAAGACTAGAGGCTGCATACTAGTGTTATCTGCAGATATATTGTACTGAGCTTATTTTCATTCTGTCAGGACCCCGTAGGTCCAGACAAAATTCAATAAACCATTTAATCTCATATGGATTTTTTTAGGCCTTTTCAAAGCAAATTACAGCAATTTGCAAAAATAAAAAAAGCATGCACGGTGTTTCATTTATGATTCCACAAAGTTTTGAATCAAAGTAAACGGTCAACTGTGGCTTTTAAAGTTCAAAATGATGTTTACAAGGTAATCTGTTGTATAAAGCTTTTTTGTGTCACTTACAGTTTTATTGTGGGGTAACCACGGACACCGAACTCTGACGACATTCCTGCAATACACAAAACAAATACAGCATCTCAGAGAAAAGATACGGAACGGTTGAAGCATCCTGGGATTCAAGCGCCCTGTTCATTTCAGACAAAGTTTGATCAGAAAATGATTGAGGATTAAAGGAATAGTTTGACATTTTGGGATATTTTCTTTCTTGCAGATGAGAAAAAAAGATGGCACTCTACCGTCACTACAGAAAACATGAAACCAGGTTAAGCTAAGCTAAGATAACCGACTGTTATCTGTAGCCTTTTATTTACCAGACAGATCCTGAGAGGCATCAACCTAAAGCTCATCTAACTCTCCGCTACAATCTATAAAGCATTTTTCCCCAACTGGTTGAACTATTCCTTTAAAAGCCCTGTGAATAAAAAAAAGGTATCAGTCTGTCAATCAGTGAATTAAATGTGTCTGTGGATTACTCCTAAAACACAGTCTGCGTGATGAAATGGAGGATTACTGCAATTTTACTCACAATATTAATATTTCACCATTTGATTATTGTGGGGAAAAACATGTGAGGAACAATAATATTGCCTTCATCATAAATAATACAACAAAACCCATCTTAAAAATAGTTTTTGGTGCTTTGAATGAGACCTGAAAGCCTTTTCCATGCAGGACTTCACCATGTTGTTGAACAACACCGGTCAATTAGTTTGATCCATTTTGGTCTCCAGCACAGCAAATAATCCCCGGGGGACAAACGGGCAACAAGGGAAGCCCCTGAAGCGCCTCGTCTTTACTCACCAGAGTAAGCAGTGGCATCCATCTTTCCCACGCGGACCGGCGACCCGGAGCTCTTCAGCTCCACTCCCACATCGTGCCATACTGGCTCTAACTTTTTACAGTAGCCGCACCACGGCGCATAGAACTGAAGAAGAAGAAGAAAAACAAACAGGAGATGGAAGCAGTCTTTAGCTCATGTGCGACATATTGTAAAAACATTGTTATGTTTGGTAGTGGCGTTTTT
>NC_136606.1:7085217-7157717 GCF_910589615.1 Taurulus bubalis
ACCTATAGAGCTTTGGTCCAGCTATGAAAAGTTGAGCAAAGGCATAACTCCTTTCTGTGTCTTCTTTTGTATTTATTTATTTTTGGTTTTGGTTACAGCTTTATTGATAAGCCTCAGAACAGATCCATTCTCTACCTGCAGGCGCCTGCTGCTTAATCATTGCCTGGTGGGTGAATGCAGATGTGTAGTTTTTCTTTTGGCCAAAGATTTGCCTGAATGAAATATTGGAACCAACATAAAGGTGGAAATACAATAAAAACGTGATGAATCTGTGAAGTAAAAGTTGCTGTGGACGTACAGATGAAAATGTACTTGAATATACGATTAAATAAATAAATAAAATTAAGATCATATTAGAAATCTCCCAGCACCAAAGGAAATGAGCTCACATTACCTCACTTATTTCTTTAAAAACACAGACATGTAAAGCTTTTTCCATCAGTTTTTCTAACATGTACCGAGTGTGTGTATGTGTGCGTGTGTGTGTGTTTTCCCGGCAGTGAAGACAAACACAGCCGAGCACCGAAAGACTGAGATAACCAATGTGACATGGAGGGACAGATATCGAGCAGACACATGATTCTGAATAAATTGCATCAAATTTCGCCTCACTTCAAATTAAGTTCACTCGTTCTGACATGTGACACTTATTCTCAACATTCACTTTTTTTTTGTCTTTTCCTATGAGGGTTTTTGAGAGAACCAAATATTTGTAGGGATGTTCTTGCCTGGAATATTGACACATCCTCACAAGGTAAAATGAACAACTTAGTACACAGCGATGGAGTTGACTGAAATGAACTTCTACCTGAACAATAACCACAAATACATGAAATCTTCAACAGAATCTGTCCAAATTAGCCATTTAAAGCATTTTACTGTAGTAGAAATAAAGAAAATAAAAACATAATTTTCTTTAAAATGGTTGATTGTTACTTGTTGTAAACGTTCACTTAGCTGAGAGGAATGCAGAACATAAAGCAAACATTTATCTTGGCAGAAAAGCATATTTGTGTTGAAATATTCAGGTCATAAAAACATCTGAGCTCAGTAGTTTGATCAGTGGCAACAAACATGCTTCAACCACCTGATCGCAAGGTTTCAGGGGTAATTAAAGTGTTTATCATGTAAAATAATGTTCCTTTGAGTTCATTTAGGGATGCTCGGTGAAATTGATGAAAAATATTCCTTCTACATGTGGGTTGAAGCATGCAAAAGGAAATTAGCTGAAAACAAAACTCCTCCAACACATTTTCTATATTGCAGTGATTATTGGTTATTACAGCAGACACCATTGCAGCGGTTTGACATGATAGTGTTCTTTTTGTTTGTTAGTTGACCCACAGAGTAAAACACTTCAGAAAAAGGGGAGAGAAAGCCGCGTGAACGAGTAAAAAAGAAAAACTAAAAAGTTACGTCTTCACCAGTCCTTGAGCTGAATATTGTATGTGTTCTTTGGCTATCAGGCTTTGGCAACAGAATGACACAGTAGCTCGAAACAAAGCTGCAGTAGACGAGACAGACAGGGAAATTCATCATCATCATCATCATCATCATGTGAAAGTCCTTCATTTCCCTCTGTTCGTCCTCTGAAACAATCTCATGAGATCATTAATAAATACCTGTAAAAGTTGTACAAAGTTACACTGTGACTGAAAATATTTGCAGATGAAACACAAATCAGAGGCAAACAACATTATTATGCATTTGTTTAACAGCAAAAGTTGTTTTTTTTTTCGTCCAAAAGAAACTTTATCAGTGTGATTTCAATTCAAAGACAGCACTTTCCTGTTTTTTTTTTTGTTTTTTTGTAAGATATTTACATACAAACAATGAAGGAAAAAGTAAGCGAGACAAAGATAAAATGTATACTCGACCTCACACATATAGCTTAGATTTGCCAGTACAAATGTAAAAATTTAGAGCACATTTACATTACAAAATTATTCTTAGTACTCAGATGCAACAGACTTTGGTAAATAGTGTTTTGATTTGGTATGATCTCTTTACTAAATCCCTCCTCATGGGAACCAAAATTTGGGCGATAGTCTGGTCTGTGAGGCCAGAATCTAAAACTCTTTGAAACAGCACATCGTATGTTTTTACATAATTCTCAGATATTAATCTCTTTTTTCATGTTTTTTGGTTTCGCCAAGGTCATTTACATAGCTGTGGTAATCACACTGACAACACATAGTTTTTGTTTGCAAACTCATGACTGTCCATCCAGGTGACTTGGGAACATTTTTTTTTTTCAGTTCTCATTTCAGTTCATCCACCTTTGTTGTTTTTTCGATGGCCGCCACTTTGCCACTCCACTGTTTTTTTTGGCCGAGAGCTCGTTCATTTCGGGAGCTCCTCTAGAGAATCAGTGAGCGGGTCCATCGGTGCCGCCGGGCCGTCGGGTTTCAAACGCTTTATCGTGTTTTTCAAGGCTTGCCTCTTGTTGCAGAACCACACGCGCACCACCTCCCTGTCATAGTTCAGCTTCTCGGCTATTTCCGTCATTTCCTGTCCGGAGGGGTGTGTGTTCTTCTCAAAGTGGCTGTTGAGGATCTCGAGCGCCTGCGGGGTGAAAGAGGTCCTCCGCTTGCGTTTTTTGGAAGGCTCGCTGCCGATAAACTCAGTCAGGTTCTGCATGCCGGATCGGTGGCGGGCTTCAGCCTCGGCCATCCAGCGCTCCAGAACGGGCTTAATCTTCTGGGCGCTTTTAGGGGTGATGTCCAACTTCTCAAACCTGGCAGGATATAAAAGGCCAGGGTTCAGTTTGCCTGTCAGACTGCTACCTATCGTGTTCTCTTGGGCTTCCTGTGGTAGGAAAAAGTGGCTTCTCAGGATGGTGTGTCTGGGGAGAATTGAGAAAAAAGAATCTTAGGTGCCCTGCCAGAACAAGGGATAAGCTGCCTGCCTTTTGTCTCCTCTACCAGAACTAACATCCAGGTACACATCCGAGCCAAACTATGGTATTCTGCACCTGGAAACGCCTCCGCTGCAGCAGCTGGAGGCGACGGTTGCCAGTCGTGTGTTAAATCTTTTGGAGGAGGCTGTGCCTCTGTCCCAAATTGGCAATAGTGGAGCAAGGAGATGTTGCCAATGACTAGAATCCGGTCCAGTTGAACCAAAGACAGAGCAAACGTCAAACTGAATACTGCACTTCAGAATTCTACAAAATTCAACAAAACATTACTCACATTAATTACTAAACATTAATTACTTCAAAATATCCCATTTCTTTCCCTCAGGTGATAGAAAAAACAAAAATCCACTAATGCATGCAGTTAAATATGGCACCATCATTTATTTACAAAAAGAGCTTGAATTATTAATCAAAATGTACATTTTTCAAACTTTCTTTCATCCTCTAACAACGTCTCATTTTATATTTAATAAGAATACATTTGCACAGTTCCTGTAACTTTACGGCTGCTCAACACGTAATTCTGACTTTACATGAACTCTGCACAATTGTAGCAAGTCACAGTAAGAATGGACAATGAGGCTTTTTATAAAAACCTGCTAGCTGTCAGGTGCTTCTGCCGGTGATATGAACACATGCTTCATATAGTATTAAATATACATAACATGATGCTCTTATATTTGACAGTAAATGCATTCCTCTCACGCCCGTAAAGTTTATGGTATTTAAAGGAAAATCATTTTATTAAATCTACTTTTTTGTTTTAATTTACTGTTATTGACCTGCGCTGGAACAATAGTTTGATATTTTTTCGATCAATACCGTCATTTATATTTTTTGTTTTTTTAACCATAAATAATCAGAAAACCTTCTTAAATTAGGTTATTAAAGATTATAACTTTGACCACACACACAGCAAGGTGCAGACTCGTAGGAGTTAATGTTATATTTTGTAAATATTGTAATGTTGTTTTAGATATTTTGAATTTATAGTAATTTACAAGGTGACTGCATGGTCACGCTCCGGACAACAATGCAGTCAAGATGAAGAGATGCTAGCTGACCTACAGGAGAGACTTCAGTCATTCTTTTGAGTTTCTTGTTTGTTTTATGGCCGTTTGTCTTTTGACAGGAAACATGGGAAGAAAGTTACGAGGATGATGTGTGAAAAACGGTCCGTGAAGACTCGAAACAACAAGTTTCAACAGATATTTAGGACTTAAACCGTTTTAAAGTGATGGAGCGAATCAGGATTCAGTGCTTTTTTTATGGGAAATGTTTGTCTCGTTTTTTTGGGTAAGTTGGCGTGCTGTGACCTTGGGGATCTTTTGTAGTTGTAATTTGTTCTCAAGTCTCTCTCTCTTTGTTTTCAAAGTATTTTTTTAAAATTAAATTGTACACCTTCATAGAGTTTGATCGGTCATTTAATATCTCGATAATGGTATCTATCACGATATAGCATGTTTCCTGTTTATTCAATACATAAATATTATACATGAAATAACCATATGAACTTGCAAAAATAATCAGATTTTCCGAGAAATCTGAGTTAGTTTGTGCTTATTATTATCAATTTAGACGACGTATTTATGTATCATTATATCTCAATATATGATTTCATCAGGATATGAGACCTAAGAGAAAGAATCACATTCTCATAATCTCTGCTTTTTAAGAATAATTAAATAAATAAGCACACCTGCGTTAACTCAAAGTGTTTCCAGGACAAACACGAGGCCGACGTGTGTGAATGCTTTTAGTAAAACAACTCCTGAACTGACGGAGCGACAGCAGAGATGTCTTCTGCTCTCCGTGGAGCAAACAATGCACACGAGATGGTTTTAATGGCGAGGTGAGCTGCTGCAGACAGCAACAGTGAGGCGGAGATGACCACGCGTGCATGAACTTCCTCTGCTCCTACACTTTGCTGGTGCATTCCTCCTTGTCGACAGGCGGTATTATTTATAACCTCGCCCTAAACAGTGGAACGAGGAGGGCTCCGTACTGCGGGGGATACATTAGTAGATGTGAGGAGTCACCAGAGACAGGACATTTCATGGATCAACAGGAACCGCAGATACTAAAATGAGTTGAGAGCTGCTCGGCTGGGGTATGCACTCCCTCCTCTAGTGCATCCGCACGAGGGAGATTTCCCTGAATGCACCTCCAGCCTCTCTTCTTAAAAGTACCGTGGGAGGCTGCTTAGGCGCGCAGCATGTTTAGGCCTGAGTTACAGTGTGCCTGAAGGGTTACAGCCACGAAGCAGAGTCTTAATATGAGGGCCGGACGATACACATGACCTAAAAGCTGCAGCATGTGAAGAGATTTACCTCGACAACAAGAGACATGACAACTAGTATTTGTCTTACGTCCTCCTTCCTCAGGTTGGTTCACTTCTGATGCATTTAAAGCACGACCAGTTTCAGACACTGAACTGCTAAACTCAGTCTTTTTCTGTTCATAGAAATTTAGATAAGACTGAGATATGGCTAAGATGATTTGACATGTTTTCTTTCACTTATCACAATTTATAGTGAGATATAATGACAAATACCGTGATATTAGTATTTTATTCATATTGCTCAACCTTAGTGTCAGGAGAGTTGGCATCAAATGCTTTGTTAGATTCTTGGAAAAGTCCACTTATTAAATATTTCCTGATTTAGATGTTAATTTAGCTCATTTTAAACTGTATTTTTCATGAGGGTTTGAGGAAAGTGTTTAAAAGGCTGCTTCGTGTTGAGTATATTTTAACACTGAATTCTAATAAGAAGTTTGTTTTTTGTTTAATAGAAGAGAACTATAATTTATTATTTAAGTGCTGTTTACAAGTATTGTAACATTAATCTTGAAACAATAATCTTCCGTTGGGATATACGTTTGAATCTGTAAAACGATCATCACATGTGTGGGTTTATCATCTGGCTCTTCTTCTGGCTACTGATAAAATCAATAAGATAATGTTTTTATAAGCCGATCATGTTTATTCATGCTCATTCAAATGTGTCTTTTGAAAGGGTTAGTAACGAGGAAAGAGTTTATAATGACGCATTACATTCTTTGGTGTGAAAACGCTAATAAAGGGGATTTGTACATGTTTTCTATCTTAAATGATGTATTTAAAATGACAAATGTGTTGTTTAATATTCATATTCGCTAAACCAAGCCAAATTTGAGCCAGAAGAGGACACACTGGCACATCATCGGTTTGATGATGCCCTCTTGTAGAGCCTATGCCTGTTTAGATAAACTAATAAAGTGCCTGGGAACATACTGAGCAATGAAAGGAGACGAGATGGAAGCATCTGTCAGTGTCTGTTCACTGTCTGGGTTCAGAGCCGGAGCCCCAGAGCTACCGTGACGTCCCGCTTCTCCTCAAACTTCATGTCTGTGTTGATGTTAACTAAACTAAAGCATGTGAAGTTTGCCCCTCTACTTAAAACATCAGGATGTCATGTTCAATGTCATACAAACAAAAAAAAATTGTCTTAACGGCATGAATAACAGCCCGCAGAGTGTTTATTTTTTGAAGCTAATGGCTTTTAATGTATGTTATAAATATTAGAATTATTCCTGGCTGTAAATATTTCATGTGTGATTTCAAGACTTTAAACATTAGTCAAAGATGGCTGGGCCTCATAAGAACCCCGGCCCCTGTACTGCTTCACATTTTATCGGCTGTTTGATGTTGATGTGATGAAATTTTTAGAAGTGCGTGGTAGCACTGTGTCACATAAACAGTATACAGGTCATCAGCAAAGTACATGCAGAAGGATATTAAAATTAATACAGGAATAGGAGCTGAAAACAGAGGGCAATACTTGTCAAAAACTGATGCAAGGCTACAATTGTGTTACATCGTGTGTGTTTTTGGCCAACAAAAGTTGTCAAAAGGATATATCCTTCAATTAGATAAAAAAAAGAAGACATTTAACATTTATTAACTTGTCAACTTTGAAATGAATCTTACACTTTAAATAGTTTTTTGCATGGTTGAATAACATATTTTACTATGTGGTTCTCTTGAAAAAGTAATATTTGGGCATGATGTAGCCCAATTATTCAGACTTGAATGAGAAATGTGGCTCATTTGGTGTCTCCATGCTAAATGTTAGTCAAGTGGAAAAACAGGAGGATGAAACACTGATTGTCTGATTGTCTCATGAATATATAATGCTCCATTTATGACTAAACCGTCCTGGTGGCAGCAGTAAAACATGGCAATCTTATTAACAGATCATTGCCGTCAAGCTCTCTCATGTTCAGGCGGAGCAGCCGGCGTCAAGCCTTAGTAATTATTAAATGCTTTAAGTGCTTCGTGTAATACTTGTGTATGTATTTTACATAAGTAATATCTGGCTGTCATGTCAGCGAATGAAAAGGAACGGAGAGGAGGAAGGGTAAGTACGGACATGAGAGTTTCATTTGTCAGGGTGGTGCGAGTCAATTATGTATTTTAATATCTAAATAATGTCTGTTAAAACACAGAATGAAAAACAGATGGGAGTTATGAGCACCAGACAGCTCAGTGCGGCTGCACGGCTTTTATCTGCTCTCATTTGTTGGAATTGGGACGTATTGATCCGAGATAATAAACCGTTTGTTGCTTGAGTTCCAGCCTCTTTGTTTGCTCTTACCTGCAGATGGCAGACTGGCTGTACGCCGGCCCCTCGGCGGCGCTGAGCGCCTGGCCCACCTGAGTCTGTGTCAGACCCAGAGACAGCCGGCGGATCTTGAATGCTTTGGCGAATTCACGAATCTCCTCCAGGTTGACCCCGTCCACCTCGCTGGGGGCGGTCTGCGGGTCTGCAATACAACACACACATCTCATTTTATTAGCCCTCTGCTCCTCTGTTGCTTTCCTCATTTTCCAGAGTGAATGAAGCAAACATCTAGACATATGTGATCACGATCGTCTCTAAACCACATTCAAAAACATAGTCCAGCTCTGGGTCAGAACTTATTATTTCTCTCTGCCCTTCTGCTGTAAACGCTCAGAGATGTTTGGGCGAATAAATTCCTCTGAGCTGTGAATGCAGGCGTGCCATGGCTCTGACTTGCAAGCGTATATCTTTAATCCAACATACAAAAGCACATGGACAAAAGCACATGACGCAGAGCTTGTTAATTCAATAGATACTGGAGGTCCTTTGTTTTGATCTCAACTGTCTGAAGACACATATATACTAAAGCTAGCACTCTCAAATAAACATTTAAAAACATTTAAAGACTATATTTCATACAGCTGAACCCTGTGTGAAGACAGCTCAGGCCTTCACACCTGCACATACGATTCCCGGCTCCAACAGAGAAAAGGCTTTATGCAAACAAATGCCGTATCTGAACCTCCGCATTTGAGCAGATCTGAAAAACTTCACTGAAGCATTTTGACAAATTTCCCTGCTAATAAAAAGTGATTTCACATTGTACATCAATGTCAGGTGCCCTGGCATCCTGCTTACTAAAGCAAAGTTTGTGCCTCTGAATTATTCATCTTGGTCATTATCAATGAATTATTAAAGGAGTCCTCCAAGCGTATTTAAGCAAAAATCTATGGGGCTGCCATCTCGTTGTGCCTCATAAGTGACGTGTAGCGTATGCGGCGTGCTCCAGACGTGTGAACACTTGGAAGATGGGGGACTGGAGACTCCGAGCCGACTAAATGGGAGGGATGAGCACTCACAGCTTCGGGTCCCATCATCTCCACATTGATGAGCATCTGTTCATGATTCCCTACTGAGTCTATTTACTCAGTGGTTTAGAAGACTAGCGGTGCTCGAGAGCAACTGGTCTAACCTCTGGTTCCACATCTTGTCTTGAGACATAAAGTCACAAGATTTAAACACTTCTATTCTATTTTTAAATAATGAATGGAGTAGTATAGCGCTCACAAAACAAACAGAGAAGTAATTAAAATGTTTGAAAAGACAGAATTAAAAAACACTGAAACAATGGAGACAACCAATTTCTTGGCCTCCAAAAGCTCCCTTTTTTCACAGCAATAATGCACTAATACGGTTAATAATTACAACAGGACAATACGAAGTTAAACACTAAATGCTTCAATTGGAAAGGAAAATATATTACAGGCTATTATGTGCCAGGCACACAATGAAGTCAAGCTTTTGTCTGCTTGTCCTCCACTTAAGGTGAAAGGCTGTTTGTTTTTCTTTTGTTGAAATGCTCATCATCCACCTGAAGAAGGCTAAGTGATGATGAAGTGTGGAGCTGTGACCTTCATCTAAATCTACAAAGACTGAGAAAATGTGACGAGGAAAAGCAAATAAATACTGTTCTCTTGATCCTCAACAAGTGTTGTTTAAAACCTTATTTACACCTTCTATTAACATGTAATCTGTATTTGCATACAATACACTGTCGTTGCATTTACACCTGGTATTAAAAACATTATTGTTATGTCAATTCTTACTGCACTGTGATCAGATACCAACAGGCAAAATGGTCAATAAATGCTAAATTGGGTGCTGCTAGAAAACAGTTGCATGCTCAGCGGACTTTCCCTTAATAAATATAAATATAAAGTTAAAATGAAAACAACCTCAAGGCAAAACATTGCTGACATTCTTCTTTATGATTGACATTTTTTCCATCTGATTATTTTTAAATAATAGTAACAGACATTCTCAGCTTTTTAATCTGTTTCTGGCACTTTGTTTGTGGCCAGTGAAGGCAATGACATTTCATCTTCTCTCCTCAGCAGACGCGTCTGATGCTGTCATGGGATTGTCTTTGTGTATGTATGCTGCAAGTGATATTGAGAGGAAGTGATATGGCTCATACTCAGCATAAAGCATTAATTCTATTTACTGCAGAACTGAGCCACAATGATTTTGTGCAGACTCAAAAATGGTTTATATGATTTTTTTCAGGCTACAAGTAAACACACACAAAACACAGTGTCTACAACAAGTTGATCAATGGTGACTTGTTTTTTATTAAATTCAGTGGCATTGTAGCTGCCTTAGAAATGAGTTTACATAGAGTTTAAAGGAATCGACTCTGACAAATGAAATTTATCAGAATAAAAGAGAGTTTTAAAAGGATATAGCTGCATGCTGACAGGCTGTGGCACAGTGATTTATAGGCCCACACATTGGGAGAATAAGACTTATGTTCATTAAACATAACACACGCCACTTTGGATCGTCTAATAAACGAAAGAAATAACAGTCAGGAAACATGAAACAATCCTAGGAGGTGGGGATCGGTCAAAAGTTGTCCACACGGAGCGTAATGTAGATACTGTGCGGCCGCCATGCTGAATCGTTAAAAGGGACAGTTTTTAGCCATGCAGAGAGTTTGGGTTCAATCTGTTTTTTAATCTAAAGTTTCTAAAGTTTATTAAGTTTTTTTAAATGTTTGCCTCCTTTTGAATTGCATTCCTCAAAACATTCAAAAATGTTATTTAAAAAAATATTTTTCCCATGACATGTTGCACCAGTTTTCATAGGAAATATGTATTCAGGGGAAATTAAAACAATCCACAGTGAGCTCTGTGCGCTACAAAAATGCCATCATGTTATTTCTGTCAATACTTGGTTCTATAATAATAATAAATCTAATTTTGATCAAGATTTAATTTCATTCATCATAGGCATTCATTTTCTTTCCCTATTTTCTTTATTTCTTTTTTTTAAAGAGTAAGTTGAGTGATATTATACATATTTAACAATAACGCCTTTGTAGTACAGAGCTCCATTGTTTCATCAAATATAACGTCAAACACTGAGTAACATGTTCCTTCATTTGGTTGAACACACACATTGTAGTCTATTTTAAGTAAATACCACATAAACCATCGTGCTGCTGTAAATACTTACGAGAGCACTAAGTGTATGCATGTATTAATCGGCTGATAAAAATACTCCCTTTATTCCTGTTTGGGTGACGTTTACCCGGCTGTTTTAGGAAATAATTTTGCTTTTTAAAAAAAATGGATGTATATTCTTGAGACTAATTTAAAATAAATTGATCTTTTCAGTAGAAAAAAAAGGTTTTAAATGTTTTCACATTTACTGCCACACGATATGTTTGAAGAGTGAGTGGACTTGTTATGGTTCTTTTCTTCCCCGTATTTGAAGACATGTTGTGTTTTTGTGAGCTGTGTCGGACACTTACTGCTGACCAGCTGCCCCACGCTGAGAGCCGAGGAAGAGGAGGAGGTGGAGGAGGAGGAAGAGGCCTGGTGGAGAGGACTCTGTCTGTGGGGCATGTGGAGCAGGTTGGGCTGAGACGATGCCGGGCCTGTCTGACCCTGCTGAGCCTGAGGCAGCTGGACACACACACAAACACAAACACACACACACACACACACACACAGCTGATATAATATATTGACAACACGCTGTACAGGAAAATATCCATTATGTCCTTACCTACATCACAGTAATCATTATTTACAGGTCATCATGGTGATTGGGCTATAATATTAAATCTAATCAACAGATATTAAACTAGCCACTTAGAAGCTGAATATAATGACATAAACCTTGTACCTAATGATGAATAACTGTTAATTACTGCCATAATTACCTGCAATATTTAAACTGACAGTGCAGAACATAGTGTCAATAGTCAGCTCAATAGCTGCAGCAGTGGTTTACTATTGCAGGAGACAGTGAGAGTCAACTCAGGTACTCCACAGCTAAACAATCGCTTCTCTGCAGAAAACAACTTGGTTTGAAAAAAAAGAAAAGAAAACTGCTTGTGACAATTAGAGTCTTCTCTCTCGTCATCAGACCTGCAAGGATGCCAATAATGGCAGCCTGAATCTGAAATATAAATGTGCACACAGCAGTCCCCATATCAAACATAATTCATGATCCACAAGCAACGTTCTCTGATGGCGAAGAAAACGATGTATTTTCATGTTTTATGCACATTTGAATTGCTTTTACAAGATCAAGATGGTACGTCTTCTCTCTTAAAGCGAAAAGCTGTCTCTGCCATAAGCTAGGCCGGCTTCTGCTCTCCTTCTTTGCTATTAATTATTTTCTCTGTGGCATGTGTTTGTTTGGATGGTGGGGGGTGTCAACAGCGATGCACACACTGTCAGGACTGTTGACAGGCACTGAGAATTATCTAGCTTCACTGGAAATATTCTCGACTGCAGACTCTGACAACCGTAAATTATGCCCATGGAACAATGTGTACATGCGGGCTTTGAAGTGGAGACAAGCGCATAAACATTATTACAAATGCATTAATTCATTCAAGAGTATGATCTGGTGTTTTGGGGAGCCACAATTAGGTGTCCATCTCAAGTTCATTCACTCTAAACTGTACAGGCCTTCAATGTGAACTTGTACCCTGTAATTCTGCGCTGACATCGCCATTATCGAGTCAATACCATTCTATTTGTTGCGTGCGTGCATCTGACCGCACAATTGAACACTGTATAGATCTTCCAGTTGGAAGGAGAAAACGTTTGAGAGTTTTAAACTCAAACCTAGTGTACAAAAAATATGCACCGTCCTTGAAATCAAAACGAATAACATAATACTTCTTGTTCAGGTCAGAGAGGACAAAAAAAAAAGGATGGAGAGTGTGATGGAGGAAGGAGAGACGGGGGAGAACAGAGGCATGAGTGTTTGAGTTTTAAGTGGTGTGATGAAAAGTGTGTCTTTGTTTTCTTTTCAGGAGGGTGGGAGGGTTTGGGCTCTGCAGGGGCACAGCAGCAGTCTAAAAGGTTGAAAGACAAGTACCTTCCAAACATACACATAGTGAGACATGCAAACACCACACACGCACACGCACACACACACACACACACACAATGAACAATTGTACCAAATGCCACAATTTTCCAAGTGGAATGACGCAAATGATCGTTATGAGTGTTGAAGCAGGGAGAATACCGGATGTTTAGCATAAAGCAGACCTGACTTGGCAGAGCTGGAGTAAAGCTTTGATGAATAAACAGAGCTCTGGTCTGACTCCACTAGGTGTTGCTCATTCAACAGTTTTAACGTCATCTCTTGATCATTGTTGAAGCAGCAGTTTAAGTATATAATAATCCGCCGCTCTACAAGACACCTTCCTCTGTATCTGTGTGCGTGTCTGTGCATTGGAGTGTATGTTACCTGCTGTCCAGGCTTGATTGGTGACAGCGTGATTCCCTGGGTGTTGATGACGGGCAGGATCTGATTGCCGATCACCGTGGCGATGATCTGGCCTTGAGCGTTGGTCAGAAGCTGAGGTGTAATTGGCTGTACCTGCAGTGCTGGGTTGCCACCCCCTGATTGGCTGGAGTGCCCTGCAGAGTTGGGCATCAGTGGGATTGTTCCAATTATCTACAAAGGGGGTAGAGAGGAGACAAAATCAGCCGGGCAGTTTTAGAAAAGAAGACGGAGCAGAGAGGGTAAACGCTACTGGAGGTACGAGTTTTAATGATCTCTGCCGCTGTGAGTCTTTTTTTTTTTTGTAGCTTTTTTTGGAAACAAAGCATGAGCCGGTCATTTAGTCGTGTTGTGAGGTTAATCAGAGCGCTCAGTGTTTGAGTCGGTCCGTGTGTGATTTTCAGAGAAAAGAACATGCACAAGTGTCCACTGATCATCCGTCTGGTGGTTTTACAGGATCAAGCAAGTGAAGCCAAAGCAGACTGCTGGGAGCGCACTGCAAAGGTCAGCGCTGAATACCTGTGTGTGTGATGGTGCACACCACTGACTGTATTATCCATCACCAGGCCGAGCCCCGGATGAGTGTGTGTCTCAGTGTGTTTGTGCTTAAGTGTCTTTGTCTGTCTCTGGTGAGAAGGAGTGAGACTGCTGAGAGACCCCAGTTTCACCCTCTCTCACACACCCGGGCAGAAAGGAAGAAGTGGGAAGAAAGAGCAAGAAAAAGAAACAATAAGAGGGAGAAAAAGAGGCGCATCAGAGAGTGAGACAGGACCTTGTGTTTCTAATTCAACTCTCCGGGTCCCAGGGGTACTTCACCCCTCCTCCACCCCCCTCCAGCCCCGGCTTTCCTCTCCTCTGTGGCTGTAATCAGGAAGGGCAGATCAAAGGGGGCGGCAGAGTGTCACTGCAGCGTTTTAGCTCTCAGAGCTGCCAGAGTGTGGCCAAGAGTGGCGCTTTAGGGGGGACTTAGCGCCTCTTCACCATGATGAAGGTTAATGTCATCTGGGGACTGGTTCTGAGCAGCCGTGGCCCCGTCCCCCCCGCTGACATCGCTCCTCCACCAAGCCTCATTACACAAGAGAGCAGCTCGACGGGGATGAGACGGCCATCATTCCAAATTCTGTTATTTGGCAACTGGACAAAGAGCTGCTTTTGCAAAAAAATTGCATTGTCTTCATTAACTTCATATTTTATGTTAAGCTTCTCATACCTCAACACAGAACTACAAACAGCTTCTACATATTATTAGCCAGGCCTTCACTGGCTCCCTCATAGCCACCACTGCTGAAGTGTTTCAGCACTCGGCCCGGCTCCCCCTCCCCTCCCTTCGTCTCTTTGACATAATAGGGAGGGATCAGTGCGAGAAAGGTGGGCCGGCAATCTGTAATTCATCCCTGCCACGGCTCATTTGCTTACGTTGCTTCGCATTAGGGGAGCGATAATTTATCTCTCTCTCCGCGCCGGCTTTACAAATTCGCTGTAATGCTCTCCTGCCACTTAGCATATTTTATTGCCCCGCCTGACACTCTTGTCTCCGGAGTCCCACTGATCCCGCTTTGCATGCCGCTGTGGCAGGGAACTTGTTCCGCTCAATTATTCATCGTCATTGGACTAAGTGGTTGTTCTATAAGCATAATAAAATAGCAGGCAACTGACAGCTTAGCTCTCGTCCCGGTCCCACAATGCAATGCTTCTCCATCGGACTATCTCAGGCAGATGTTTCATGGCAGCGTCTCACAGCTCTTCTTGAGCTGGAAGGGTAACGCTCTTTGAGTAGTCAACTGTTTGAGAGATAATTTATAGACAGAAGGAAAGACTTTATTATACACTTTCCTAATGGGGAAAGGTTTACGGAGCATGGCTTTCATTCATAAAAGTATTCTTGAGTTTATAGATTAAGATAATGACAATCAAAGCTCAATACCTTTTGAGCGCTTCTGTTTCATAAAAAGGGTCAAATAATAAACAATGATCGCTCAGAATCTCAGGTTTTCATATTATTTTTACATTAATGCTCAGATCTAAATCATTAATATATTTTTTCACTTCAGCTTATATTGAAGCAAAGTTAATCATGTAACAGTATTTGGCAGTTTGGCAACATGCCTATGTTCTCCATATCAAATTAAGTATTGTTTTGATACTAATACCAAACCTCGGCTATCAAAATCAAATCTAAAAATGTACATATTGAGACCATTTCCCACTGTATGCTGGTGTCTTTAAAGAAGTGCAACTCTATGGAACAATGTAATGTTTAAATCTCAAACTAAAAAACACTTTAAACCTCTTCTTGTGAGACAAAAGTGACAACAGCAATTGCCAAGTTACTGGTTTCATTCATTCTAACGTTGCTATAAATTCCTCATGTTTTTCCAGGTTAAGCACACCAGTGAAGTTACACTTAAGAAGGTTGCATGTGTGCTTTAAAAGCTGCAGTATTCAAAATAGAACTGCAGAAAAAAAAATCACAAATTTGATGGGTACATGCAATCATTTTCATTTCTTCGGGTGCAAGTTAATAATCGCACCATTTCATAAATACACAGCCTTCGGGACCATCACCGCTGAGGCCCCTCTCCTCAGTTATCTTTCGGTTTGTTCTCGTATATTTGGCTTCCTGTGTTTGCTTCCCGCTCCACTTCATATGGCATGTGAGTAACGTGCCTCTCTCCACCCAGCAGAACTCATTAAGATTATGCTGCTCTTGTTTCCACAGAAATGTCATCTCATCTCTCCAGCCAGGGCAATCTGTATCTTTAGCCATGGTCGCCAGGCAATATCTCTGCCCATTTTCTCTCCTCCACTGTTCATGCGGTGAATTTAGACCCAAGAGGGAAAATGTTTGGGAAGTTTGGACTCGTGTCAACAGACAAGTCCAAAAAAGCTAACATTCAGAGCAAATCAAGGGATAAAAGAGCAGCCTCATAATGGTTGATGGGACAGAAGACATTTCCTGGGTAAGCTGTCAGGTATTTTCTAATAATTTAACAGCCCTTGTACAATTGAAAGTATTTTCTGCTTTTCTTATATCATTATTAATGTATTATCTTAGGTTTTGGGATTGTTGGTCAGAAAAAACAAGCAGACTGTGAACTTGGTAGTTCATCGAAAGAAAAATTTATACTGAAAATAATCAATAGCTGTAGCCCTACAAAAGATTTTCAGTTACAAGAGCAGCAGCAGTTTGAACTGCGGTTACATCTAAGACAATCTAAGGGCTGGAAGCTTCCGTCAATACAAAGGCCACACTTGCTTTGCAGGTTAACCGTGCATGTGTTCCTTACCTGTTATTCTCTGCATTAGTTCCAGCAGAGGTCACCTCAGGGCCACAAAGCCCTTTCCAAAGGCTGGGAATGCTGGGAGTAAAAGGGATGCATGGCCTGACAACCCAAATTTGGGGAGAAGTGAGTTCCTTACACAAAGCTAAGGAACCAGTGTTTATTAAACTGGGATTTTCTACACACACAAACCATTTCAGTGTTGTCTACACCTTTCAGGACGTGCGGTACGCTCCCCATGAAATAGCCTCTAATGTCCTCATTTCCCGACACAGTTTTACTGCCACATTTAAGCTGCAGTCAAAGTGAGAATTTGCATTGAATAGAAGATGTTCACAAAAATGCCACAAAGGAAAAAAAGAATCTGGAGTGACAGTGACTTAATACTATTCAGGCTTTTATCCACAGCCTTAATCACTGTTGTAGAGGCGGTGAGGATAAAAAGAGCCTCATTGATTCCCCTTGGAGAATAAAGAAGCTGGGGCCAATATAATTAAGGTTTAAAAACATATTGAACTCCAAACGTCCATCAAACACGGCACTTTTCAAGGTCCCCAGAGCTTTCGCTTATGAAAAGGTCTTTTGACAGAATTGTGGAGGAATTTAAAAGGTCAAAGACTATACCATGTTTTAAATTCAAGCAACGGGGGCGTTTTACTCATTGAGTACAGGGATGATGAAAATTGTTCTCTCAATTCCAATAAAACACTACCCTGAATGGATGAAAGCAGATCTCTAGGAAATACAAACCAAAATGAGTTCAAAGCTGCTGCATTTCCTCATGTTTTGCAGCCTTTCCATGCTGACATAAGTTCTCGGAGTGTGTTTGGTGGACCTCTAGCCTTGTATGAGGTATGTATTAGCCTGTATAATTTCCGCAGTGCTGGGGGGAAGGGGGGGTCGGGACCTTCTGATATGGTCGTGCGTGTTTCAGAGCCCTCCGCCTGAATAATGCTGTGGAATAATGAGGTGGGGAGTAAAGGCTGTAGCCCACGGCTTTGACCGTCTCTGTGACCTGATTATGTCAGGGACTGTCAGCCGCTAAGACACTACAAAAGCACAGAGCATCCCATCAAGTCCATATCCAGTGATCTGTTCCCAGTGCTCCAGGCACCTTGTGAGTCCATACTGTCTCATTAGCGACGTTTAGCATCAAGCGCTCGCACACGGACAACACTTTACTATAAACAATAAGGCATGGTCATACTGGTGGACCTAAAACCAGTGGGCTTCATGTCAAGTTTTACAATTACAAATCAACTGGTTTTGCTTGTTTTTATTGGTAGGAGAATTCACCCACGCTTTGGTTTCCCCATGTTTGTGTTAAGTTTATATTGAGAACAATGAAAGTGTTAAAAGATGAAACACGGGTTAAGCTAAATAACACAGAGTGGCATGAAAGGGCACATTGTCCATACAATTTTCCTTTAATATGTGCTGTGTGCACCTGCGATAAGATGATTCATTAGATAGAGACCCACAATGACAAGCATCATCGTTCAAGCCTCTGGCTACTGATGGAACAATTCTGCAGCCACCCTGTAAATATGACAAGGTCAGCATTTTACAGCGACAGGCGCATGCGGTTAGGAGAAAGAAGGGCTTTGTTTATTCCCAAAAAGCTTAATATATGGTGTGGCGGCTACTAGAGTGTAGACAAACGCGCTTTAAGACAACACACAGTTTCCCCACTAGAAATCTATGAGGGAAAGATCAGAAATACTATACAAATGTTTTCTTTGGAGCTGCACATTTGTACGTGATAGATGGTCCAGCAACATCTCTTCCAGATCCGCCACCAAGGGAACTGTAGTATTTAATTAGCTGTAGGTATAATAGATCATTCAGAATGTATTTTGTTTTGTCATGTCAGCATCCAATGCACGGCACCCACCTGTCCTTGTGCGTTGGTGACCAGCTGTCCGGTGGCTCCTTGCAGGTTTGACAAGGCGTTGCCGAACACCTGAGAACCGGCGATGGACCCCATGGCGGCTGCCGCTGCTACCGCCGCCTGGCTGGCCAATGGATTCAGCTGGCGAGGGCAAAGAAATCATTTGTCAAAATGCATGTCTTTATGTCACCCATGCAGATGTTTACTAGTATAATGGTAATTCCTAAAAAATGGGGAGGCGGCTTCATTGTTGCCGAGGCCAGAAAAGGCTACCGCAGTGAGGTCTGTATAGACCAGTAGTCCATCATACATTTCCCAGAGGTCTGTGCTCCTGAACCCAGTGGGAGGCTCAAGGGTAGGGAGGAGCAGAGAGAACGGGAGGGTGGTTGTGAATAAGTGGCCATTTTACCACTCTAAGTGCTTCCTCTGGCCCCCGGGGCTCCCCACGGGCCGAGCCGAGCCTCTCCACCCGCAGCATTGGCCCAACAGCATCCGCTTTTACAATAGAGCCAGGCTGTGTGGCCATGCATCACTGTATCGCCAACTCCCTTCAATATGCTTCGACTAAGAATTCCTCCTGCGTCACGATGCACTATCGTACTGTTACTTTCGGAGGAGAGGAGGGTTAACGTGACCATCCTTACCCCCGCAGTAATGGACTCATCTGGTCTGGCCTGTGGTTGTGAAAAGAGGCTCCTTGCAACGGGGACAGGTTGTAGAGTCCCGCCACATCGCCGAGATTACCCATATAAATCAAGCTAACCACTTATTAGGGGGCTGAAAATGCACTGCTGATTTGGTTGTAGTGCAGCAGAGCAACGTCTTATTAGGTTGAGTAAGTAGATCAAAGACCAAGACGAGATAGGAGACCTCCCAATTACTCAACAGAATAGAGAAATAATAGAAACACTGCTTAGAAGCAGGCTGCCTGCTCCCTACTGCTCATACTGGTTGGAAACATATTCAAACAAAACTGCTGAAAATAAAAGTAGAGTTTATATAAAAGGTTTAAAATATAAACACAATGTGTTGTGAAATAAATTCAATGTTTCCGCACTCTCTGTTCTCTTCAAGGAATTCAGCTGCGTTCATCTAAAAACCATTCGGTTGCCATTCATTTTTTATCTTACCCCACCACCATATATTATTACACTTTCTGAAATCAAATGATGAAAAAATGCCACAGAGCGATCAATACTTTTTCATTGACAGTAAAGGTTAAGCACATTAAGAATGACACTGCATTTGTCTTATGAAATCATATTTCATGTAGGTGGCCTTAAATTGGCCGTGATTGATATTGCCTCCCCTCGTCTGAAAGTCATCCAGTTTTTCCCCGATAATCGCAGGATTGTCTTTTATGTGTCCAGCAGTTGTCCTTCGGAGATCTTGACGTCTCAAATGTTAGAAAAGCACAAACCTGATTCTCACTGCAGAAGTAACAGGATCCCACACCAATATGCACCTACGGGATAATATGTAAGCTCATTTGGACGCTCCAACACTTTGGAAACATTCAAACGGTAAATTGCATTTGTAAAGCGCCTTTCTAGTATTCTGTGTTACACTACATATCAGCATTCACCCATTCACACACGCCTGATAGTACTTCAGTTTATCACACACACACTCACACACACTTATTTTGTCACAGGAGACAGAGAGGGAAACAATCCTCTCTGACTTTTTCTCACTTAAAAAAAAATGTGATGGGATACTTTGGTTTTGAAAAGCTTTTCGAATTACTTGCACATGTTTTAAAAGCACAACATCTAAAGGCAGCTGTTAGTTGTTAAGCTACGTCTTGAATAGAATACGTTTTGTGTTATATAAATAAATAAATAGTTTTCAAAATCATATATCAAGATGGATTTGGCCAACACATGTCCAAATAAGTATATTGCTTCACAACACAATCTTAGAAATCCTAAAAAATACGATTCTATCAAAACAGGGCTTCTCAGCAGTTAAATTCCTCTTCACTTAAGAAGTAGAAGTTGAGAGGAAGAAATACAAAAACCTGACCATCTACCGTTGGTGGTAGTTTCTGTCTTGTGACTATAGAAGGCCTTCTTAAGTGTTGATACAGGGGTCTCTAAGCCGTGTTGGTGAAAACAGTATTATGGGTGTTGTGATAGTGAATGTGGACACAGAGAAAAGCCAACAGGGCAGTTAAACAGAGCTAAAAAAGGCTACAGATCAACAGACAGATAATGTGATCTGCTCGGACGAGCCCACCCCGAGTCTCCCTGAATCTGCTGTGCTTGGTGTCATTGCGTGAGTGATAGGTTGTTGGAGAAGCTTTCAGATTTATTTGAAACATTACCATTGAGTTTCATTCGATGATAGACCTTTCAGGTGCTCTGTTATTCTGGTAAATCTGGGAGAAAAGAGCGCAGTTCTTTGCTGCATCCTCGCTGGCAGTGGGTAATACAGATAGCGCTTGGAAGGAGAGCCAGGAATAAGGAGAGGCGAGGCGGTGTTCAACACCTAAACAGGTGATTTTCCGCCACGGTGACTCCTCTCAACACCTCGGCTGGAGGCACAAAATGACAGACCGGGCCCGGCATTTGTACTGATTGCATGTGTTGGAGGAGATAAACAGTGATCTTCCAGCTTGCAGAGCCTGCATGTTAACCATTGTGTTTCCTTCTTTTCATTCCCAATGAAAAAGGGGCGTCAAGAGGATTTTCAGCAGCGTCGACCACTCTGGTCAGCGCTGGGATAACAAAAACAAACTGAAGCCAGTGTATTTGTTCAAGAAATGTTTGAGATGTTAAATACAAGTCCGAAAAGTCTATTTTGTCAAGATATTCTCACTTTGTGCAGCAGCAGACCTTAGCACTACTCAAACCTCCATAATATCATGTGACATCATCTTGTCACCTTTGAGTCACCACAACTGCTATCACTCTCTGCACTATCACATTTCATTATAGCCAAATATAAAGGGCTGCACAGGGATCAGCAAACACAAAATAAGCGTCTCTGAAAGGAAAAAAAAAAGCCTGCAAACTCTTAAAAATGCATCTTTTCTCTGGACGGTGTGAAGGGGAGGGAATCTAAACTCCGCCAGGCTCTCCGTTGCCTGTTTGACCATGAGGGTCACCTGGTGCAGCAACCCGTGTAATCTCAGGAATAGAAGGAAAAATAGCGTCCCCGCAAACCGTGGAGAGACCCCTGGAAACAAAAATTGTCTGACACAAACTAACTGTGGAGTTTATTCTTGGTTTTGCTCTTTTCATGTGGCCGTTTTAAACTTAATTGCTTTTTTTTCCGGGGCCTGCACAGGACAGAAAAGAGCAAAGGTAAATGGACAAAGTGGTGGAGACACCATCAGGCAGATTTGTCTATGCTCGGGCTTCAGCGGTGTGTAAAACCTATTTTCTGCTCATCTATGATTCAACAACAGAATCAAACATATCTAACACATCAGAGAAAAGGAGAATATAAGACCACATAGGATGATTTTGCAAATTGGTGATCAATATTGTTTTTAATTGACAATGAGAGCAGATATATGTAAACTTTTGTCTAGAAAGTGATACAACATTTTTTTCTTCTTTTCCAAACATCTTTCCGATTGATTACAGGTGGAATAAGTACGTTTGGACAAAATGTGACACACGCCAACGTCTTCATGCTCTACTTGCTACCACTCAGACTAAATTGCGTCAAAGTGGGTCAAACAGTGCAAAAAAACAGTCAATAGCACTATTGTTTCTGAGAAAAATGTCCTTTATCTCTGGAACAACGTGGAAGTTTCCCTCGTTTATCCCGGCCTCACATCTCTGTCTCCTCCCTGCTCTTTTCCCACTTCGGAGTGAATGTAATCAGCTGTGACATGAGAAAACGTGCTCTCTGTCTGTCAGGACTCTGCTAGTCTTTGGCTGACAGTCCTCTGTTGACTCTCCTCCTCCCCCAAAACGGCCTCTCCCCCACCTCCCCGTCTCCCCTCCCTCACATCCTCTGTGCTTATGAACATCGAAATGCCATTAGGCCCTCCAAAACACCTCTGGTCCCTCGGTTAACGGGGCCTCGCACCGTGGTCGTGCACTCTGAGTCCTCCGAGCCCCGGCTATTGCTCACCACTGGGCCTCTGCTCCAACCGTTGTGAAAAATAACCCCCCCAAAAAAGCCATTCTTGAGGAGAAATATTGGGAAGTGAAAGACGGATAGAACAACTGGGGCAGATAACACCCGGCAAAATACAATAACGCTGCATCCGGAGACGGTCGGACATTGTAATTGCTTAAGGCGTTGGAGGGATGGTGGTGGCAGCGGGTGTGGGTGTGGAGGTGGCACGGCGGGCGCTAATGGAGTGATGTCATATGAAACGCCAGAATGACAGCTAGTTAACTGAGGAGGTTTGGCTGATCAAATAAAATGCATTAACTCCAGGAAATGGATATCGCAGGCAGCTTCAGAAATGGCCATATCTAATGAGGCAAAATGCAAATGAAGTAGGAAAAGAGTCGTGAAAACGTTTAAACTAACTATAAAGGGATGATGGAGTGTCGGACAGTGGCCGTCAATCTCCCCACTCATTACCCTCATGTGAAATTAACAGCAGCTTTAATCATGACATAAAATCTGCTCCAGCCCATTTGTTGATAATTGTGAGGCACAGAGGTTCAGAGTGGGTTCTTTGTCATCAATCACAGCAGCAGTGTATTTCCTCTGGTTAGGGGACACTCAGCGAGTAAAAATATAAGTTATACTACATTCCTCTTACACTATTTCTCTTCCTGAGGAATGATCTATAATATTTAGCTGTTTCCAGATGTATTAAATTTGAAACTACTTGGTGATTAAGTATCTACAGGAAAGTGCTGACCATTTCAGCTCATGATGTGACATATTTGGTGCAGTTATTTCTGTACCATACTCGTGTTGGGTTGGAAATCATAGCAGCGTTAAACCGGTGTTGCAGTAAATCTACTGCTGCTCCGGCTTTGACTTTAAAGTAGATACCTGGCTACGTTTTTGGGGTTTCTGTGAGAAACAAAAAAATAAAATCATTAGAGCCAGAAGATCAGAGCATAAAGAAATTATGAACTCTGTGATTTTGGTGTATTATTGAAGACTCTCCTCAGCCTTTGGATGACAAGTGCCTCAATTATTCAATATGTAATACAATATATTTCTTGGTTTCAGGGGTTCCATTTAGATTGCAACGACGACTTCCCATTTGTTTTCGTTTAGTTGGAAATCTCTTTTCACTCTGCGGTTGTTTGACATATAAATATAGCATTTGAATGACTTTAATATCCTTCTAATCAATGTCCAGTGATCTTTTGATGTCCTCAATTCAATATAGGAAGGGTCATCCATGCTGCAGCTTTATAAACACAATAAAGGTAAATGATTACTCTCCACTGTGGTGTCCAAAAATACGGCCAGTAATGAAGAGAAATGGAGGAGTTTGAGGGGGAGGCCTGTCATGTGTCATTGGCCGACTCTAAGCCCTAAGATTAATCACGAGAGAGGGGCTCTGTGGCTAAGATGTGGTCACCCTTGATCGATAAATCCGCCTCACTCCCCTCCCTCCATGTCTCTCTGCTTCACTGTCTCTGTATTCTGCTCCAAAATATACACAACCGTTGGCACAAGCTAAATCAGCATAAGTGGAGAGATGAATTGATGACATTTACACCCGTATTTGTATTGATTACTGGAGTTTTGACTCCTGAGGCTCCCCTCTTTGAGGAGTTGACTTAAGAAAAATGCACTGTTCTTGCATTCTAGTTGAGTCTATTTACAAAACCATCAATTGCACATTCCCATAATAAAAAAGGGCTTAAAATCCTCCACTAAAAAACATATAAAAATGCTCCTCATAGAGTTCGGGGCAGCAGGGTACAGTTTAGAGGAATTTCAATTTACGCAGCCCACTATACATTGCAAAATACCAAATATAGTTGTTGCTAAACCACGACTGAAAACACTGTGGAGAAGAATTTCTAATAATATTCCACAGGGACCACAAATGGGACTTTTGACTTGGTCTATGAGGAGGGCATAATGCAATAACATTGCATTAGAAGGGTCTTTTTTTACAGCGTGGCAGCGCTGCATGGCTGTATTCCTTGTGTGAACCGGTGCTCTGTTTGCGGTCACTAATGGGCATCAGAAATTACAGGCAGTGGAATCGCGCCCCGCGGGGGGACTGGCCTCCTCAGCGGAGCGGAGCACTTAGACAGTGTCTGGGAGCCTGCTGGAGGAGGAAGGGGGGAACTCAATGTCACAGCCCTGCCTCATAATTAAAGAAACCCTATTCCTTATCCTCTGTTAGGTGAGCCCTCGCTTGGTGCTCTATGTGAGGGCTCCCCTGTGGGCGTCTAATAGGTGTTGCCCCCAATGTGCATGTGGGCTGATCAGGGAGCTGTGCCTTTCTGTTGGGTGTCGGAGCCGGAAGCCCTTTGACCACCACGAGAGCAGCGGAGCCACGTTTAGAAGAATCACAGACCTCAAAAAGCGAAGAAAACAAGTGAAGTCTGAAACCCCAGCAAAACCAGAAAAGCCAAAAAGTAAGTGCAAGGCAGCCTTGAGGTGTAATTTTAAAAGTTAAGAAATGATCCTTCTGAAATATGATAAATTTAAGTTTCTCCCTATTTATAAATTCAGAGCTCATCGTTGGTCCTTAAGTCTGTAGATTTTCTTCCTGCCTAATCCCTCATTTGAAGTAAATAAAAGTAGTAGAGCTGTCATGGTCAGGTTGTTTTCCTCATCTAGCTCCCATGCTTTATAATTATTCATATGAAATGTGGTTCTGTTGATGGGCAACAGTCTTATTTTCTGCTTCAGTCAACAGTGCACATTTGTATTTCTAAATTGTGGAGCGCTTGTTATGTAAGGCAATTTTCTGCCTTCTTAAGAGCCGGATCTCCTGTGCATTAATAAGAGGCTAGGCTGAGCTGCTGGAGAGCTGAGGGCCTGTTCATGCTCTAAACCACACAGCCGATACTAGCAGCACACAGACTGCCACCATATACCAACCATTCATACTTAACGGTTTTATGAGAAAAGTGTGATTTTAAAACTCGTGTTATCGTGGATAATGGACACATGTGAGGCGTCTTACAGCTCATGTGTATTCAGATCTTTTGGCATCTTCACCTTAAGATTCATGTTAAATGTAAGAACACAACTTTACCAGAACCGCAGCCAGTATTATAGGAAATACTGAAAACCCAGATTTCCACATTTTCCACGCTATTATTTACCCAACTCTATTTACCTGATTTATTAAGTTTTCTGACAACTGATGGTCTAAGTGCTTTTTTTTAAGCCTCGGAGAAATACTAAATGCACTGATGTGCTCCTCTGAATGAGGAGCACAGCTAACTCACCCTCATGGTCCTGTACTTTACTACTACTACTAAATAAACAAATATAATTATTATTATTATACATGTATTTGTTTGGCTTTGACGAGCACTCAAAACAATTATATTCTGAAAGTAATTTACTGCAAAATCAGTTGAAAAACATCTGTAAATGTATGTTTCTGTTCATAAACTCAGTGATCTTTTTCCAAACCACAGACACCACAGTTGAGTTATGAGACATTTGATAGATAATAGACTCTTTCCTCAACTTAAGCGTTGCCAGTTTCATCGACAAGCCACAGTATAAGACATTGGGTCTACATTTGAGCATGTCATTTTAATTTTGATTTAATACCCCATGGAATCATGGCGGCCCGTTTCGCTAAATTGAATAGACGTGGAGCTAATCTGGAAAATCAATTAATCGATGTGCAAGGCTCATTTAATACACAAGTTAATATAATGGGAGAGACACCCACCGCCCATAAAAAAAGACACATTTGGAGCAAATTGGACAGTGGAGATTTTAACAGCGGTTGACATAAGCAAAAGTGCACTGCAGTGGAAAAAAAAATGACATGAGTGTCTGAAGGGGCCTCAGCTGGAGACAAAAGCAGCAGAGATGGGCCCAAGTCTTAAGGAGGATGGTGGAGCGAATGGGAGGAGATGGAGGGCAGAATGGCAAGGAGGTGAGGAGAGAGGGAGATTGCAGACAGCCAGGCCTCTGAAAGGCCGTTGTGGTTGGCAGCCGCTGACCTTGGTGACGATGGGTTTTCACCAGAGGCCTCTAATGAAGGCTGATTGCCAGGGAATAGTGAGGGAGCCAAGGGGTAGAAAAGGGAGCGGGGGAGAGAGAGAGCTAGAGAGAGTGAGGAAAGAAAGAGAGAGAAAGAAAAGGATAGAGGAGAGGCTCAGGTAATTGCAGCACTTGTGGGTCTGAGGCCCTGCGGTCCTGTGATGCCGGGGTGCAGTGGGGAAGAAGAGAGATGTCTGTGGACGCTTTGGTGGTAAATTGTGGAGCACAGGGGTAGGAGGCAGGCCCCTAGGCTGTAATTACCCCTATGAGTGTGCGGCTGGAGAGTGGACAGGCCCAGTGTGGGGCTCTGACAGCGATCAAGGAGACGACTGCGAAAGGGACTAGAGACAGACACACAGACGGAGTCTGACGGAGGAGGAAGACAGGATGCCTCCATCTCCACCACCCCCCCTTCTCCCGAAAACCAGCCAGCCAGACACTGGACCAAGGTCAGAGGCTATTAGCTAACACACAACATGCCGGTGACAAGACAGCCATGACAAGGGACAGTGTTGAAGATGCTGCCCCCGGATGAAGAAAGACATAATGTAGAAGGATTTGAAAAAAAAAAAAAGACGACGACTAATTAGATCAGAGCCAGAGAGAGAGAGAGAGAGATGTTGGGGCTCCACTGGATGGCGCAGCAGGGTCAGGAGGGTCCAGGGCATTTGAACAGGAATAAGAGAGTTGATAGGCTGGCCTAAGCTTCCCGCTGCCACGGATCAGTATGTACTACCTCTCCTCTCCCTGCCTGAGCTGATGTAACTCACTGGAGTGGCAAATTACACCAGACCTACAGCTGTAGCCCGACATTATGATTAATTTGATCAGTAATTTCTCCTGTTTTTCATTTTAATCGCCGCGACCATTCTGCTGTGGCAGGTCTTTCAGATCTAATTAAGATCAATTCCGGTGTAACAGACTTGGCGAGCGCCTTCACCCCGTCAAATCCCTGAGCTCTCCGGGCGTGGAGAAAACCCGCAGCTCTAATCAATCAACTTCCAGCAAAAATTCAGCGGGCTCCTGCAATCAGCCCATTAACACACTTAAGTAAATTTCATAATCTCCCCCCGTCTATTTGTCATCACTGTGGTGGCTATTTAAGGCAGCCACAGGCCGCATTTCACTGCACTCGGCATGTTGGGGAGCAGAGGGAGTGGGCGGGGCAGAAAGGCAAATTCCGACTCTGTTTAAACCAAATTAGCTCCAGTAATCGGAGTTCAGACCATTGACTCAAGGGGACACAGTCTGTTGTGGTGTGATTTGCATTCTAATCGGGATATTAATACGCCAATTAATTAATTCTGTTTTACAAATTAAAAACACCAAACACTAAAAACTCTAGGGATGTAACAAATGCTCAGGATTCCCTGAATATGGGTTTACCAAGAAGATCACACACCTCCCATGAGATGAGAATTACAATGGGACATTAATTGGAACATAATGAGTGTTTGTCTCTCTGCAGCTCTGTGCTGTATTTTCAGCAAATAGTGGAATGGCTGGGTAATTCAGCACGCCTGAATAATGACGGTGTGTTATCTGTGTAATGCTGATTGTATTATCGTAATTATGACAGACCAGCTCCTCCGGGTGAAGCATGGAAATACCAGAAATGCCCTTCTGTGTGTTCAATTAAAACAAACAAAAGGAGGATCATGGTGGCAATTCACGTGTGTTTGTGAGAAGGTCTCTGCTCAAGGAGTCTGCACAAATTTAAAAAACTTCTGTGAATTAACCACAGTGATACTGGGACGGAAAATCCAATCAATGACCTGGGTGGTGGAGAGAGGAGGAGCTGCTGTTTAAATCCTATTGCATCTTTGAGTGGGTGCTGAGCCTGCGACCTGTCCTTGGGCGAGGCCCTCGCTGGGTGACACACTCTTTGACAACACTAGCACTGACCCAGAGAAACTAAACCTTTTACGGCCTTTCTGCCTCTCCCACGCACACAGACACACGCACACACGCACACACACGCACACACACGCACATGCACACAGACACACTTCATAATCCTATTTGATGAGGCAATATCTTAATGATACCTGATGTGGCCCCTTTGGCTCCCCTCAAGGGAGCTCTGTCCTCAGTCATCATAATCATCCTCGCTGCTTCTTTTAGAAGAAGACAATCTGTATAACGCTAAGGGTCTCAGCCTTATCGATGCATGGCGCTTGTTCTAAAGTAACCCTGCTGCCTTTGGGAGTCAGAGAGGGAGAGCACAGGAAATTTAACGAAATAGTGTTTGCCTCATAAATCAGAAACTTATAAGTCGGATGGTCTGATTACAGTGTATCTGGTATCCAAGGTCTTTGTGCATTGCCCGGTGCAAGCTTAATGTGTGAATCTGTATGTTGGTCAGTCGCTCTTGTATCCACAGACAGACTGGACAGTGTGTTTGGTGCAATGTAGCGGCTAGCCTTTGGAGCCCATTAAATCCAGAGGCTGTTTTTCCTGCTGAGTCTCACTAGGCCGTGACAGGGCCGGAGAGGGCTGCAAGGGGGAAACAAATAGCCCAACTCATCCTGGCCATAAAGAAGGTTGCACCACAACCCAATAAGGGTCTGACGCTGATGAATGTGACCAGGGACGGAAAGGCGACCCTGGCCAGTCTCCACCAGAAATGAAACCACAGGGATATAAAATAGGTTATTATCGTCACACAGTGACAGCCAAACCGACAGAAGGGCCGAGATGGATGGACGGACAAAGTGACTAAAAAGGAGGTTGAGTAGGAAGAGCAGCGAAGATTAAGGGACTGATTACAGCTGGATATTCCAAGGTTAGACAACCTCAGAATCCCTCCTGAATCTGCCGTAGGAGGATCTGAGTCGGGCTTCTTGTCTGGTGGTGAGGTTTGATGCGCTCAAATGCGTCAAAGCTTCAGCAACAAGATGCATATTCTAATAGCTCCACAAAGACAGAAGAGCTGCCAGCCTCCATTCAAACACTGTCGCTTGATAGAGATCAAGTGCGGACAGAGAATCAAGCATCGTGAACGCTGCCTATGCAGCGTTCACGATCTTTAAGTGAAGAATTACAGAAATTACAAGTAGTAACTAACTAGTTGGGTATTTTTTATGCTCCTTGTGATATAACATATACATTGTGTCCCTGATGTGCATTATTACAGGGAGTCTTGTATCTGCGTACAATGGCGTGAGTGAGATCATGCAAAAGCGAAGCACCGATCTTAAATACCGATGGATAATACAGCTGATACTGGCCGACATATCGGATACATTGCATCAGATATTAGTCAGAAGGAAACAATGAATCCACATTAAATACTGTTTCTTGGTCATTATTCAATATAAAAAAACATATTAAATTGAATACAACATATTCAATTAAACAAAAGAATGTCGGTTCCAGATTGGCATGATGCCAATGAGCTAACGTATCAGAATGAGTTTTATTGGTGCAGCTCATGGACTCACCGGCAAAGGCATGGGTGGGGTGACGGGCGAAGGGAGGCTGCGGGCCGGTGACTGGTTGGGCCGGTGCGGCGGGGAGTGCTGGGAGGAGCAGGTCGAGCCCGGAGACGGGACAGAGGTCTGCTGCTGGCTAGGCGGGGTCATGTGATGCTGGGATGACAGCTGGTTCTGGGTGTGGGCGAGGGTCTGTTGGTGATGGTGTTGCTGCTGCTGATGCTGCTGCTGATGCTGCTGCTGCTGCTGTTGTTGCTGCTGCTGGTGGTGGTGGTGCTGCATCTGTTGGAGCTGCTGCAGGTGTTGGAGTTGGGAGCTCAGTGATGAGGTAGCTGTTGATGGAAGAACAGCGAGTTTTTTGATTTGTCTGTGCTGGAGACCTGAACTCTCCATATAGAGAGCAACAAACGCAAATCAGATTGGAGCTGACAACATGTGTTTTAGCACATAAACAGCAAGCCCTCATTATTTGAAGAACATGCTCACACCTCCGATAGAAACACTGTACACATGGAGGTGTGGGATGTATAGCATGAACAGTGAGAGACAGATGCAAATTGCATGGAGCCACAACAAGGTCCTCCAGGGTTTTTAGGCTGCATGATAGAGTCAGGGAATTTAATTTAGCTAGTTGGAGGACAAAGCTATCAAGCCTGACTGATATAATTGCTCTCTCTGGAGCCAAAAGTCTTCATTGTCACTTGGAGAATGTCAGAATCTTTGGTTTAATGGCTTAAAATCTCATAAGAAAGAGACATCCATCTTCACTGGAGGACTTCAGAAATAAACCCATTAACTAATTGGATCCAATAATGGAGCGCCATTAGAACTTAATTTCTACATTTAAATGCTTATACATTTTTTTATGCTGTTTAAAAAAACGATTCACACTCCGGCTGAGCCAGTCTGCAGCCGCACCAGCATGCAAATACTCCCGAGGAGCCAGAATGTCCACCTTAAATAGAAGATAGACAACAAATAACGTCTACTAAGGTATCACACATGATACTACGTATATGTGGAGAATTGGGCAAAAAAACAACATCTAAGCTGACCTTCACAGCTCTTTAAATAGAAAAAAGGACAAGCTGAGTTTCTACACATATATGATGGATAGATGAAGTGTTTTTATACCTGTGCTCACATTCAGAAAGCTCTTCAATGCCTTTTTTCAGTCAAAAGAAATCCTTAAAAGAAACTACATTCTACATAAAAAATGTATGTAGACAGTGACACGAAAAATGGGCCGTGCTAAATGCAAAGGGAATAAAATAAACAAATACAAATTACTTTAAATGTAAGAATATATTGTTTCAACACACAGTTAATCTGTTGACTGTGTGATGTTTTAGCTTTGTATAGAAAACCAAATGAGAACAGAAACAGATCACAACATGATTTCCTCAGGAGTGAAAGATGGTACCAGCTCAGAGGGGACAAGTCTGACAGACTGGACTGCAGAAAGAAACTGTGATGGAGTTTACCGGGTTTGGATTTAAACCTGGACCAGAAGATAGATATACAGCATAAAACATACATACTATATAATGTACTAAATCAACCAATCTTGCTGACTGAAACATATGACTATTGTGCAATATCTATTGCTCATTAGCTTAGAATTGTCAAACTGGTAAAGAAATCCAACTACACATTAAAAAGATTAAAAAGTAAAAGATTATGACTGATTAAATTGCACAAAGGCAACTATTTTTCTCTCTAAAATAATTGAATGAAACACGTTGAAGACCCCTCACTACATCCTAATATAAATCATTATGAGAAAGCACATCCACAATGTAGTATTAAAATGTCTTGAAACACAAAGGAATGAATAACAATAGAACGTTTTTGAACAGCTGTTGATAATGCAGTCGAACAATTGTGAACACAGGCGTAGGCAAGCTTGTATACATAAAGAATCGATGCACTTAAATAATTTACGTATGGTTGCCTCATAAAAGATGAATAAAACATCAGGGCAGACAAGTCTTTGATTAGTGTGGTCACTACGACTCCAGGACAGGCACATATGAACATTTGATGAACATCAGATGATCCTCCTCTTTCCTCACTCTGCAAAAGAAAGCCATCGTCTCTCGGCCAGTAAACAGTATACTTTTATATTTCTTCTACCTCTTGACACATTGACACCTCTCTCACACCCCGCGTCATGAATTATATATCACCTGTGCAAACGGCAAGAGCCCAATTCTCACTTGAAATGTTTGGGCAAGTTGTCTAGCAATCGGCGAGCCCCTGACAGGACCGGCTCTTTCCCTTTGCGGCTTCGCCACGACAAAATGTTGAGCCCTTTTTTAAAGATGGAATAAAAGGAAACAAAGACGGAGAAACAAAAGCAGGGCTAAAATGAGACTTCTGTCAAAAAATTATCTCAACCGGGCGAAGATCAAAGACGACTGAAGAATTTCCTGCAGCGCCAACCATTACGCCGAGGAACAAGAGGTACAACAAAAAATATGAGGCAAAAGAAAACAAATACAGAGGGAATATGGAAGAAGCCCCATGTGGCCTTATTATAAGGGCTACACCGCAGGTACTATATTCTTTAACAGCAGTGCTTTATAAATTCTGTCATCTTGTTAAGATTGTCAGGACCACTGACCCTCCCTTCCTCTCTAACTGGGCAACTGGCATTTTGAAGCTCATTCTTTTAACCACAGCTGTCTGATTGCTTTGGTTGAGCACATAATCCAAACGGCTTGTCTCAGCTAATTGTTTGTGCTCTTTCCTCCAGCAGACACAAGGCCGAGGATGAGAGCGGGAGCTTCACGTATGATGGAGAGAGGGCAAAAGGGTGCCGGGATCCTATACGGCTCATTATATCTCCTACTGTCTCTTTGTTGTGTTTCATATTCACTAGTTCTGCCGACTGCGATGCAAGCAGCGCTCCCACTTGATCATCGCGCCCGAGGGGGGTGTGAGTGCAAGGGGTTCCCACTTTCACTGTTGTCACAACTCGCCTGTGTTAATGTTTATAATGAGGAATGAGCCAGATCATAAAAAGGGAGTCATGCAGCTAAATGATCAGATACAAGCTGAACTGTGGCATTTTGTGCTCCATTTAACCATTTAACTACTATCATTTGGGACCATGAAACACCAGCACAAGTCGACGGCCTCCAACCTCCATGCTTTGAGAAACTGTCTGCCATCTCTGTTATTTTTGTTAGTGTTGCTTTAGTGCCACGGTAGAAATCAACTGTTATCTTAGACTGTCCCGGCCCCAGCTTCTGAAGTACTGGAGGACGAAGCGAGACTGATTGTCAGAGGTCGTAAGGCTAGGTCAAAGTCTGCTCATTCGTCAGACAAAATGCTATTTTTGTTTCCTGTGCGGTTGAGGAGTGAAGGTGGGGGAGGCAGCATGCTCTCTCATTACCAGCGCATCCCAGTAGTCCCTGCCAACCCCCCTATTACGGCACTTTTCTCTCTGGGGCTGATTCGACTCCTTGTTTACCTCTCAATGCACAACACCTTGGTTTACAACCATTCCCTAACAGTCATATATATCGTTTGTGTTTGTGACTGTTTGTGTGCAGGTGGAGGATCCAGACATCTTACATACAACTAAACCAATATGTGAACTTTGATCAACATGCAGGGCATGAATGCTGAAAGACTGCCACATAGGCGTAGTATGTGTGTTGTACATGTATGAAAGTGGCATAAGAAACAATTGTAGCAAAGATACACACAACATAACATCCATATTTCACCTCAAACTAAGCAGCAGCTGCAAATGTAGAAATATATATTGATGCATTTAGGCTTGCCAGAAAGTTTATCGGAATAGGTGCCCATCATATTATAGTCCTTAGAAAAGGCCCTGCCAAGGCCAACCGGAAGTGTGACTACAGTCATCGCGTCTACACAAAAGGACTGCATCAAACTGCGTGTGCTCCACACAGAATGAAGTACGGTCAGACGAAGGCAGAAGTGATTAACTCATGTCGCAGGAATTCAAGTTTCCTGTGGGTCAAAAAGGAAAGCCGACTGTACAAACCTTGGTGAGAATGTATTGAGTTCACAAGGATGAATCAAATCCAGTGGCCTTTATGTCAGATCAGTGTGTGTGTGCACTGAATGCTTTTCTTGAAGATATAATTGGTGTTGGAATACATGCGTCTACCTGCTGTTGTAGGGCTCAATGTCTTTGGCAGCATTTAGTCGTGCTGTATATTAAGAGCTAATCAGAGGCAGCAGATGAGCTGTCAAAAGTGAATGAAATTGTCCAATGTGACCCGCCCTGTATTTTTAGGAACTGCTCTAGTCTAAACACAGCTGTCATTCTCTAACGAGAGAGGTGAGAGGGGACAAACAAGCTCCCCATTACTGCTCTGCCTCACGTTCCGCTAAGGGAGTCCATAAACCACTGTCTCAATTGCCTTTTCAGAGAGTCACACTGATAATTACTCCACTGGAGGTAAGGAGATTTAGCCTCTATGAGATCTGGTAATTACAAATGTGGTCAAAGGAAGGTCATTTTTAGTCTGCGGATTAGATCGGAGCCCTCGCTCACTGATGAAGTGGATAACGCCACTGCTTCTGCACTCGTTTCTTTCGGTCACTGTCAACTTTTATCTACGTTAGTCACTTTGTGGAACAAATCATTCATTATTTTCATTCGTGATCAATCTGTCGATGACGTTTTTTTATGGAGTAATTTATTGTTGCCAATAAATTGTGAACTTGAACACAGCGCAAACGTTTGTATTCATTTAAAAAGATATGAAAAAGCAAAAAATGTGCGATATAAAGAGACAAAGACATTTTTTCTAAATGTACATAAAAGGTGAAAGTACTTAGAATGCAAAAAGACGGCATATATGAGTGTTATATTATTGCTGTATGTTTTACAGTGTCTTTATATTACTGACGCATTCATGTGTAAGTAGAATTTCACTGTTCATAACAATGCAGCATTTTTTGCTAGCTATGTACAATCTTAATGTGTAAACTATAGCGTCCAGATAAATGCAGCAGAGTAAAAATAGTTACATCTCTTTTACCCACGAGTCCAAACAATTGGTAATCACGTTAAAGAAATGGAAAATAGACTCCTGCCTTGGCGATGGCTGGAATAAACATGGAGAAAATGAAACTTTATAAAGGAACTAGTGAGCTACTGAATAAAAGCATTACTCAGAGCCACAGCAGGCAACATCACTGTTTCAGTCCTGCTGCAGGGAAACTCAGCGACTACAAAAAAAATAGGCAGTTAAGATTTGAGTGGAGTTGCGGAGCCACAGGATTTTAGAGAGTAAACCACATCGCTTGTAGGGATCCAGAGATAATGCTTTCACTTTGTGATGCAAGGCCATATCAAGCTGTGTTGTAGGATTCTCACTCTGGGGGAAGCATTTCAAAGAATCAAATCCTCTCCATGGAGATGTTACACATACGAGAAAATCCCTGTGTGCTTCATAATGTTGCCCTCTTCTGTGTTGCTTAGGCAAGGCTATTGATTTCCAAAGTGTGGTCCAGGGACCATCCGGGGCCCTTGAGAGAGTTCCAGGGGGTCCCAAGCAAAGTAAGGTCTAGTATTAATTTCACGATTGCCTTCCTGAGATAAAATTATATTGCAGCCTTCTTTTTTTAATATGGATCTGTGCAATCAAACGGTGTGCTAATGAGGCAGAAAGTGTGCATGTTTTCTTTCCAACTAAAGACTATATGAATTATTTTCACAAAGGAATTGAAGTCTCTCAGCTTGAAGGTTTGTTTATCAGTGAAATGAGTTGGTTCACTGCCCGATTTAAAGAAAAAACGGACTAACTGAAACTTCCAGGAGATAAAAACAAAACAAAAAACTAATTTCATTACCTACAGTACATCTTGAGGTTTCTATTCATAAATCATAAATAAGTGCTTTGTCATGTGATTGAATCAGGTTTTGTCCTAAAGAAAGAAGTGTTAGACCTAGATGAGAACAGACAGCAGACCTGTGCCATGAAGGGGTTTAAATTTCAAGAAATCATCTAAACGAGGAAGTATTTAACTACATTAACTATATCTAACTGTACTGTTATGTATACAACATCTTCTTAAATCAAATTAAGGACCACACAAACAAGTTCTCTTGTGCACATTGAGGGTTCCCCCTGCTATTGGATGCAATGAGTTCTCCACTCAGATGTGTGGACAGTTTGTATTACCGTGGTGCTCGGTCAGGGGTCCAGCGCTTTCGTCCTTCCGAATCCAGAAGGTGCCGGACCCCTGCCTCCCTCCGCCGTCGTCTTTATAAAAAGAGAGCCTGTCTGCCTGCCAGGACAGACTGGGTTATTACAGCGTGTTCATGGCCCCATCATGTGTTGTCAGACCAAAGCGGAGGCCGCAAGTAAAAGCCTCATGCAAAATTTATGTTCATGCGGCTGTTTCAGTGGGTGGAAAAATCAATATTGCGGGCCTGATGCACGGAGATGACTGAGTGCTCTCTGACTGACAGTAAAAGCTGAGAGAGATTGAGGGGCTACATTTATTGCTCTAGAAATGGAGTGGAGTAGGGTTGCTCTAATAGTCTATTGCACCCTACATTTGAATATCATTGTGGATTATTTTGGTAACAACTTGGATTTTGAGGGCTTGAAAAAAATTATGCCATTAGCGAAAAAGAGAACAAATGAGGAATGAGCCCGCTTGTTTTCAAATCGTCTAAAACACATCTTGCGTTGTGGTTTCTGAGCAGCTATGTATTGTATATTATGGGGTTATTAAGCCTTGCCTTCCTTTCCAACTTACACCGATATAAAATGATTGTAGAATAATCAAAAGACAATGTGGGTATGAGGAGGACATCATAGGGATTTTGTTCCGCGCTGCTTCGCTTACATATGCTTTTGATAGCGTACCACATACCCACAGTGAATTTGGGGAGGAATGTGAGAAGAGACCGAAAGAAAGTGAGAAAAATAAATTCAGTGGGATGAAATAACCCCAAACAATGGGATTTGCTTTCCATTCTTCTGCCTCCATCTTCTGTCTTTAATTATTCCCTTTGGTTGTCTGAGGGAGCGTGTAAGCACTTTCACACAGCACAACATGCCCAGCAGCACAACACTGTCTGCCTTAGTGATGTGGAGACTTCTGAGTGACACAGAGCCTCTTGTGATTATTAATGCTGTTTAATACAACACAGGGCAGCCGCAATGATTGAGGGAAAAAACAGATTTCAAAATGCATGCATTCAAAATGCAATGTGAATGGAATTATGTACAACATGAGCACTGAACTTGAGATACATTTTCCCCGTGCTACGTAAACAATGTGTACACCGAGCAATGAAGGCTAATATTTTGTAGACGCACCGCTGAAAAATGTGTTTTTGATAACAAGTACCAACTGTGCTCTATTTTGTGCACAGCATTTAATGGAACCTCAGCTGATCCTGGTGGGATCCTTTGTGCCGGTTTAGTAGTTTCTTCCTGAATCGTATATGAGATATTTGAGAGCCCAGAACGATGTATGATGAATGAAGTAGCATGCTACTTATACGCTTATCGTGCTCACTGACTAGCAACAGGTTCAGCAAAGGGCAGCGGCAGTAAATGAAATTCCGCACCGGGACAATATATCATCAAAAGAAATGTATGCACCCGAAACTTACAAGCCTTCTTCAGATGCGGACAAGGTGCCTGACGGGGTTGGAGGAGGAGGGGAGGATGGGGTAGGAGGAGAAAAAAAGGGGGGAAATAGGAAAATAGGGGGGCGTTTTTTTTCTTCTGGATGGGTGACGAGCAAGCAAGGGGAAGCAGCAGATTTTGTTGAATCAGTTCTATTTTCATATTGGCTGATCTGTGTCTTTTAACCATTTCACTGCAGCTGGAAAATGAAACTACCGGGGCTAATTTCACAGTGAGAGCTCACTGAACAAAACCCCCCACGGTTTGTGGAAAAAGGTGCTAAGTCTACTTTGTCATTGTGAATTACTGCAGTGTAATTCAGGAAACGGGCTAGTGTGTATGAGAGAGAAGGAAAAAAAGTAGAAAATATGTTCAGAAAGAAAGGCAGGAAAATGGTTTCCCTCCCTAGCTGGAGATAGTGAGCTTTACTTATGATGTGAAAGTAACAGATATCTCTCTCTCCAAACATGCCGTCCTGTACTGATGCCACAGGATCCATCTGTGATGTGTCTGCAGTTAGTCCAGAAATAGCACCCACGGGACTTAACACACTCCTCAGCCCTCCTACGGGACCTTTTAAGCTGCAGTGATACTGATAAAAGCCCCACAAATCTGGCCCCCAGATACCACCGCCATTAATTAAGGTAATTAGGCCCTGGTCAGCAATTAGTAACCACAGATAGCTTTTAGCAGCGGCTAAGGCGTCCCCGCTGGTGAGGGGTTTGGTTCCATACCATCTGCTGACAAATGTCACCGCAGACTCTTTGGTTTCACAGACGGGGAACCGGAGAGTCGTGTTTAAAAATGACCTCTGTGTGATCCTGACCGGCTCCCAGACTCCCACAGCCCCTCTGCCGCTGCCGCTGCAGCACGACCGCTTTGTTTGTTCTTCTCACTTCTTTGGTTCTGTTCCTTTTCAAACACAGAGGACCGAGCTCTATGAAAATCCATACATGCTGTACACGGCCAGAGTGGGAAAAGGAAACATTCACTGCACAAGGTATCGATCAAAATTAGAACATCTGGTCTGAGTGTAAGTAGTATTGATTAGAGCGTAATGCTACATTGATTTGCTTGTATTATTAAGTCCATGATTGATCCATATTGATAAGATGTTAGTTTAAATTAGAATGTTATGTATAGTTATATTAAAAGTGCAGATACAGTATATCAAAATGAAGCTGTACATATAGTAGCATTAAGCAGGTGTTCACAATGAATCATTACGCTCTTGAATTATTTATATCAGGACATTCCTGAATGCAAAGTACAGGAAAGCATTAACAAAAGCATACACTGACTGTAAAATGCGAGACACATTCACACGCACATTTGGCACTCATACTAATACGAAAATACAGCAGTGTGTGTATTTCATCCTGTGGCAGAGGTGTGTGATTTCAGTAGAAACACTGATAAAAACCTAAGAGAACAGATCATGCAATAACTCACATTACTGATAAATGGGAAATAAAGGATGCAGCTGTGCTACTTTACACAATTCCACATTTGAAGCAATCGGTGATAACACCATTTTCATTCCGGTTCAGTCCCATAAAATTACCATTAACATTACAACTCATGCAGAACACAGATAAATGTAAAATGTCACCCAGTTCTGCCAGGCGGGAATTCCAGTTCCACAAGATTACCATCTCTGTCTGCTCTCTCCCACTGCACCTTGTCTAATATTTCATTTACAACATTTCATAAGTTCATTTTCCCCTCACTGACCATGTAAATCACAAATCAATTTTCATTTAAAATGCTTGACTACAGATTGTTGCTGAAAGCCACCGAAATGCACCTCAGCAATATGGCAGACCTTTAGCAAATCTTTCGGAAATAGTCTGGCCGGAAAACGGGGAAAAAAAGTGAGATGTAATTTCTACAAAACAACTCCGGGGTCAAGTGGTCAAGGCATTTACTGGAAGCATTTTACAAGGGCTGAAATATCATGAAAACAATACACATTATGTACTGTAATTTTTTTCAGCTCCACTACTCCCTCATTTATTTAAACCTCAGACTCGTGATCGACTGGTCTACTCACCAGGAACAAAATGCTGATTATTATTCTGATGAAAAGATGAACACGATTGATGGGGAATAATTGTTTGGGACATATAATCCATAAATATGCAAGAATCTTAAATGCTGAATATTTATTGAGGAAATCAGTGTGCAGAAGATTTCGGAAAAAGTTCAGATAATTGAGATTTTATAAAAGAATACTCACATAACTTGGAATACTTTTCAATGGACACAACAGCAAGCATGTTTCACATTTAAAAAGGTAATTGCACCGGGGAAAGGGTAATCTGCTATAGCACAGGAGCTAAGGGAGTAGAAAACAGCTGAATTAAAATGGAATAATTCTGCATCTTCCTAACTAGTAATGCCATTGGAAGCTAATTTGAAAATGTTGGCATTCAAAACCTATTCTCTCCTAATAAAAAAAATAATTTAAATGAATGCAGTACACTCCCTGCATACACAGTGCAGACAGACATACTGTGTAATGTGGAGAGACTGTCTTGTAGATCGTGTGTTTATGGCAGGTTTGCAAAAAGCCTCCCTCAGTGTTTACCAGTGAGGGCAGATGTCAGGGTTTGCTGTGGAGGAGCAGACACAGCCACATCTGATTAACAATATTATTGTCCTCCTCCACACCGCCATAAAGACTCATCCTCCCCCCTTTTCTGTTCTTTCTTTCTATTTCAGGCTCTGGCAGTGTGCTGTCCTGTGGCACGGCTGAGCCAGAGTGACACTGCCACCATCCACAGAAACAAAACACGAGTCAAGAGCCAGAAGGTTAAGACAAACGGCACGATTGTGTCTTACCAGACGGAAAACATGAAAATATCTTCAGATGCATAGATTAAAATAATATTGCTGTATATTTAAATACACTGTGCATAATTTGTACTGTTATTTTTGTGCAATTATGAAACGGATCTATGTTGAATTCAGAACAAATCATTAGCATGTCTGCAACAAGTGAAACGCCAGAGGGGAAATTTACTTACATCTCAGCTTCAAAAAAGACATCAGAGTATAAATCACGCGTCTCGTGGGAGTGTCTGTGTGTTCCTACCTGCAGGTACAGTAAACCTGCGCTTCAGCCTGAGTGTAAATTTGTGTGTTTGATTCTAACCCTCTCTACGCTACAATTTCAATTGGTGATTTCCCCCCCCCCCGTCCCTTTCCGTCGCCAAACTGTCACAAAGGCAGTAACCCCACATGTTTCCAAGCTGCTTAAGACAAACAATAAAACCACTGGCAGATATCAATGGCAGAGATGAGAACCCGGGTGCCATATCTGCCGGGACTGCCTGGCGAAGCTGCCTCTGCCTGCGCTTCATCTCCAGCAGCACCTCTCACTCTCAATTATTTGGCTGCTGTCACAACAAATCAATCAAATTACCGCTCCAGGACTGTGTGCAGCTGCTCCTATTGCACCGCTAGTTGCATTAGCTTTGAAATGTATGAGGTCTACATTTTATCACTGTTATTTATTTAATGCGGCTCTCTCCCCTGTGAGTCATCTTACAACCACAGCAAAGTTAAATCATTAAAGGACGACGTGGAATACATACTGCCTGAGAACACTTCAAATTAAACAGCGATAAAGGGAGAAGGGATGGGTTTGGCCTCTATTGTGTTAAAATGGCAGGTGTTGATGTGAGGAAATGTGGACCGCTTGCTCTGGGTCCTCTTAATGCACTTCTCTATTGGCTGAATGTGGCTTATTTCTTTTCTCGGCCCAGAATGGTTCGACAAATTCACACATGAGAAAAAGAAGCGCTCAACGAGCAGCTAGTGCGGCTGTAACAAACCCTAAAAGGATGTTTGAAATGATCTAGTTCTGATAATGTAATGTGTAAAGGGACACAGAGGCATTCCCACAGCAGACAGGGGTTAAGTCAGTGGCCCGGCCCGGTGATCTAACCTCTTAAAGGAGCAGCAGTCAGCTGAGGCAGAACAGATTCAGTCTGACATGTCTTACTAGTGTGGAAACATTTGGCTCTTCCCCGAGGAGCCCACCCTTTGGTGTTGTAATGAGCAGAGTGATTTCCCTAATTTGTATCGTACCAACAACTGCAACCTGCGAACGACACCGCTGAACATTTTCATCAAAACGGCAGACATGCCTTTGATTGGCACTGACACCGGGTCTCATTACTGCAGGTGAGTGGGATGCCGACCTTTATCAGGAAGCCTGAGTGCTGTTTTGTGTTTCCTGCGGACGAGTACAGAGGAACAATGCTCTCACCTCACCATTAGAACTCAGCTCTCTGATGTGATGCGCTGCCTGGCTTTCTGCTCAGAGCAAATAAGATGGGGTATGCTTATTAAAATGAAAGAGCTCCAGTAAACTAGCTTCTTGCATTACCTTTGAGTGAGTCTTAGAGAAGAAGAGTAGACAGATGAGACTTTGTTCTGCTTCCTCCCACTGGGCATTACATGTACAGTGCTTTGATACAACTAGTTTTACAAGTATGGTAATCATGTTTTGCTTGTTATAAAATCATGTGAAATAAAAACCCTATTAAAAATGCATTGGAAAAGTTAGCATCATATCAAACAACAACAAAAGATATGTACGTGTTCTGTCTGCATCAGTCGCACATACTTATCTTTGAAATTGTGAAAATCACGTATGTTTTTTCATACTCATATGAGCCGTCACATTTACAGACCTCTAGCATGACCCAACCTAGTTTTTGCCTCTGTGAAGTCAGCGAGAATTGTGTGCACTCTGTCACTAAAGATAACTTTCTCCCTTGTTTAGTTTCATTGGGAATTTGTTTTTACTGCATGTTTGCAGGCATAAATCATTCTGACAAATAACCAGTTACACTGGTGCCCGTGTTTACTGAGTCTGCCACAAGATGCTGCTCAGTTTTATTTAAGCTCCAAATTTATAGCACAACCCCATTACAGTGATAGTTATTCATCACAGTCGGAGAGCGTGGCCCTCCTAAAGCTCACAGCAGTTCAGCCTCTTGTCAACACGCATGCTGACAGAGCCAGCTTTGATTAGTATGATCAAAGATGCTGTTGTTACTATTTTATCTGAATGGATGCTCTCATTTTATTTCCATCATTAAAACAGAATATAAAAATGTACGATATGCAAGAACAAACTGGACTGAAGAAAGAAAAAAACGTATTCTAATATAACTTTACATTCTCATAGAGTAAATATTATGACGATGAAACTACAAGCGTGCCGGCTCTCTATGTAAAGAATTCAATTCCTCCACCCTCAGCCGCCCATTCCCCAAGACAAACAGCCTGATTAGTTGGTCATTAGCTGCCTCATTACATTTAAATACAGCCATTGGCTGGGCTCCTCCTGGAGTCTCATTACGGAGCCTCACAGTTGTCTTGTGTCTGATCTGACGCTAATTAGCTAACAGCGTGAGTGCTGTAAAGCACACTTGCTCCCGAGGTCGTGAAATGAGCCGGCTGCTCCCTGGCGACAGTGCGCCGCTGTATTATGCGTGTGATTAATCAGGCCTGGAGACCCGGAGGGGCGGGGAGGGGAAGCTAGGGGGATGCGGGGGCAGAGGCCAGAGTTGCAGTTGTCTGACAGAGGTGCTGTGCCAGCAGGCCTCATTCAGCGGAGCTGTGATGAGCTCAGACAGGGGAGAGTGGAGGAGCGTCGCGTGGCCAGAGGGGTTCGGACACAGTCAAGACATTTAGCTTCACTCGTGACTTGTGTCACTTTCTCTCCATGGAGGTCCCTTCAATGCATCCCCTTTAGATAAGAAGACGTGCCAACAGGCCGTCTGTCAGTCCACACGCTTAAAAAAAGATCTGCCATAGAGGCATTTCTCCACAACATTTTTTATTTTTTTTGCTATCTCTCATGGATGGGGGATTTTATCAGCACAATGGATTCCAGGCTGTCTGTTGGTTTGTTTGTCAGTGGACAATAAGGATGACTGAGAGGTGTTTGTTTTGGCGTTCTGACACCCTGACAATGTGTTTGTCAATCAGTTCATCAGATCGCTGAAGCCTCTGGGTTGTTCCTCGTGCACCAGGAGGAAGATCTGTTGAAGTGTGAGTCAGACGGGCCTGCTGGGCCCATTATCGTCCACTACTGATGGATACATTGAAGGGCTCAGTGGATAGATGCGGGTTTATTAAAAGCTCTGCCCAAAGCGATGGCTGCTGTTATTTATGCATGTTTGTGTCCATTAGGCTTCTACCTCCACATTTCCTCACTCAGGGCATCTGTCCCTCCATTTCCCCACATGAGGGGAGCTTTCCCTGCACTTTGTGCTGCACTGGCATTATTGTAATCTCCATCCCAAAAACACACTGCTTTACATGTAGCCTGGCATCTTTTTACATTAGTGCAGCTCTCTCATCCAAGATTTATGACTGATGGTTTCCCCATCCATCTCTCAATCTAATGGTATAAAAGAGAGACAATGTTTTAAACATTAAAATGAAAACCATTTACAACTATGATCAAAAGAGAACACTTGGGCATTAAAGTTTAAAATGCAAGGATAAGTACAGCCATGTGGATGGACAGATGAGGTGGAAAAAAAGATACAAAAAGTGAAGTACAGTGCACTCTTATGTACAGGAAAGAGGCATAAAGTGCTTTTGCGCTGCACTGCAAAACGTTGACCTGTAATTAATACGGTTGTTCCTTCGAGCAGTTGAGGATAGCGGCTTTTTGGGATACAAACCCCTGAAGGATTCCTACCTGGTCAAGAGCTTTGTAAAACATTTTTATTGCAGAAAAAAAAAAATGTGTTTGTGTCATACAATGGATGTATAACAAGCTGTTGTTGGGATCATTATTTGTTGTAGTTATTACTAATCATTATTGTATCGAATACAGAAAAACCTTCATTAAGATCAGATAGCTGATTCATTTTTTTTCACACATATACCATCAATTTCCTCGAGTACCTGAATTATTTTCTCATTTCTTCCTGGGATGTCACGTTGACCCTGTTTTGTCATAAGAATGATCTCTGCTTGTCGACACTGCCCTCTTTCTTACCTTGCAGGTTCTGGAGCGGGAGCGTCATGATGCCCCCTGCAGCAGCAGCAGCCACCAGGCTCTGGATGTTGGCCGTGGGCAGAGAGAGGACGAGGCCCTGCTGGCCGCCCAGGTGTCCGCCTGCGTTGAAGGGGATGAGGATGGGCTGGTTCATGCCCTGCGCCGCCCCCGACATCACGCCGCCCACCGCGTTGGCCAGCTGCTGGGCCACCAGGAGAGACTGCAGCAGACACACACAACACACAGGCATTATAAACTAATAACAATAATAATATATAATCACAATTGGCTAGTTTTTCCCTTTAATGTGTTTCGTATTACCAAAACTATCATCAATATTGTTGGACGGAAAGCGATGTGTATAATAATATAGTCCTTCTTAATAAACACTCTGACACTTCTGATCAGTTCAAAAAACTTTACTATATTTGAGGTACAAAGACAAGAAAACTGTTTAAAAGTCTATACTGTCCCATATTTATACACCTACCCTACTTTATAAAGACACGGTGAAGTGAAAAATACATCTTCCAAATTGTAATCGTCTGTCCCTGTAAAGTATAAAAATATTTTTGGATAACTCATCTTGAACAGGCGGCGGTTACAGAAATGAAATGAATCATGTGATTTGGGGCGACTAGCGATACACTTGACTGCCAGCTAGTGTGAGTCGCTAGCAGAGAAATACAGTAGGAGGAGGTGTGCTTTTGGATTTCAGCTGGTACACCTGTGAAAACGAGGATGAGATCGAATTAGTTTGCATTGCTTCGCTGTTTGCACTAAAAGACGCCATTATAGCTATCCAATCACTTTCACTATCCAATTAAGAAGTTATCCAATCACTTTTATTATCCAACTAAGAAGCTTGATTTAAATCCCGTCCCGTCACAGAAGATAAAGACGCTCTAACTTCCTTTTCACGGTAACTTTAAATGTAAAGAAAAGGTGTTATTAATAATGTAACTAAACATCTAATGTTTATAACGTATTGGATTTCAGTAACATAATTTTTTTTTTCCAGAAGGCACAATTAATATCATTACTGTAAAATATCTTATTACCAAACACATATTGTTAATATCAATACCACGTTAACAATAAGGATATTTTCCAATAACGTCATATCTCTCAAAACAACAAATATATGAAAAATAACATTAAATAATCTGTGTTCTACTGCTATATTAAACCAAGCTCTTCATATGTGTAAAATGACAGCTTCTACAGGTGATTTATGCTCAAAATCCTTAATTTATCATTTTGTAGAACAAAAACCTGATGAAATTCCTCTGGAGCCGATAAATGATCACACTGAATTATCTGCCAGCATTACTTGTGTGAGCTGCAGAATAATAGTTTTTCAGAAGAAAAACACGGAGGGCATCACATTTGGTTGATGAATATATATATATATATATATATATATATATATATATATATGTATATATATATATATATATATATATATATATATTATTATTATTATTATGCTTCCCAGAATATAAAATAGTGTGTATTATTCTGGGATGCATAATTGAGTCAAATAAAGCAGAAAAGCAGATGCCACCAAAGTGACTGTATCACTAATCAATGTGTTTTGATGCATGCAGTTGTTTTGCAGATGAATTCTGTGCTTTGCTGTGTCACAGACTGACAGTCAAAACACACTGCCGTTGGTACAGACAGAGATGAAATCCAATCTTTGTGAAAGAGCTGAGACTCTTTCTTTCACAGAGATGCAGAGTGATTTATGTTTCCTCCCATTGAACAAATCCCTGGTACCACAGAAATGTGCCTGAAATACACAGTGCTTTTCTAAAAAACATAGCAGTACTTTACTCTTTTGATGAGGGATATAACACATCACTCTCAAGTCTTCATGTATCCATTCATTCACATTAGTTCAAGTGGATTCGGTGCAGTCATACCCATAGAGGAAAAGATATGTTATCAGAAGTATCGCTCTGAGATATTTTGCACAGTAGAAGGTCTCTTCAAATGTATTTTTCGATGAAGTCAGTTTGGAAATACACCAACACATTTTTCATCGAGGGCTTTGAGCCAGAAGTGGTAATGTTTGTACCATGGTTGAAATCTCCCTGAATACACAGGGAACGACATCTTAAATTGTGTTCATTCTGATAAAACCTTTTTTCAAATTATGTCAGCCTTTGAGCATGTCAAACTGAATTTACACAGGAGGTACGAGACAGGAGATACTGAGGATGCTGCAAAATCCAACAAAATTACTGTTTAAACATTGAATTGAATTGTTTGGAATAAAATAATACACTGTCAGCTTGTGTTGTGTCCACAGTAAAGCAGCCTTTAGACGTTGCTAAGTAAGCCTGGCTGCACTGTGTTGACTCCTCCACTGTGACTTAAGTTCACAAGCCTTTAACTCCAATTGTCAGCTATCTGCTTCTGTTTTGCATGGCGTGTCTGCAGCTCGCGCAGGAGGGAGAGCGGGCTGACTGGTGCGAAGACCCCACCATACTCCCAAGTCTGGTGCTCCTAGGTGACAGGCGTGTCACTGTGATAACCCTGCATGGTGCAGAACGCCTGCACCCACTCCGACATACATGCAATCACGTTTTTTTTCTTCACGAGGTACGAGGTTGTGTGGGTTTAAAGCCGTAACGCACGGAGATCTCAGGGCGAAATATCTGCACTGAGAGACAAATGAATACCTGTTTGTGTTTCAATGTGTTCAAAGAATAGCAAAAAGCACGGAGAGGTGATTGTTGCTGGCAGGAGTAATCATACACAACATATAGGATTCCTCTTTCTCAACATTTGCTTTGATACGCAACAGCAGCACATAACAAATGACAATATCTGACGCTTCTGAGAGCATTCAAAATGACATTAGCCATTAACTTTAAAAAGATGAATTAATAATTCTGGAGCGCAAAGAATCCTCAAAGGACAATAACAAAGGCTACCCGTTTGTTCGCTGCAAGTGACATATGTTTAATCTTGCGTTTTAAAGTGAAATTTAATCTTGAATCGAAGCAACATATAATCAAAGACATTCTTTGAACATTCATCTCTGAGTCAAACAAAATGAGCCTGCCAGGCTTGACAGCAAAGACAGCCTTACATAGAAGAGAATAACATTAAAAGACAATTCCACAATTATCAGATGTAGCCCTGATTTATTTACCATTACAGGGAACTTTGGAGAAACAGGCAGCTGCAGAGAGACATCTTTTAGAAATCTTTTAAAGCATGGAAAAGCTCTTAGACTTTAGGCTGTTTGTTGAGCCAGTTTAAGACTGATTATGATCTTCATCTGAAGTGAGAACACTTTATACACACACATCAAAATCAGAGATAAGAATGCATTTAGCATTACCATAATCAGCTCGACTCTGCAGCCACACAACAAGCTTTTACTCGGAGAATCCCCAGCTCCTCTCATCTAGATTAACAACCGCAGTTCACCTTCTGGCTTTTCTCCCGATACGCTCACTCTTCCTCTCCATAGGTGCTGTTGTACAGAGCTTGGCAGGCTGACGGCTGAGTGTTGAGAAGTGGTCTCCTAGGGGCCACACAGACACACAGACTGGGTGTGTGTTGGGCTCTGGATGGGGAAGCAGCCCCACTCAGGACTGGATGTGGTACCCAGCCTCTCTGCCCATCAGGGGAGAATAGGCCCTTCTATCTGCTTGGCAGCTCTGGCACTGAGAAATTGCCCATAATCACCCAGATAGCAGACTTTTGTCATCCTAACTGCGAGTGGGAAACAGAAGGAAGGTGGATTCATGTTGGGTAAACTACCATTGGATAATGGTTGTTCGAACAATATCCGGCTCTGGAGCGAGAATCTATCAAAACATATTGATCCTGGAACAAGAGAATTGGGTATGGCATGCGGAGCGCCTTTGTTTCTGAAAAGTGTTAGCTTCACAGAGACTGTACTGACAGCATTAATATATTAGATGGTGACTGTTGAGAGCCGCCTGCTGAGGCTCAGACTGTAACTGCTTCCTGCTCGAGATGCCTTCCTTTTGTGTGTATTTCTTATCTATTACAAAAACAGTGGTTGTAATCAAAAACACTACTTTTAATTAAGCTCATTCTTCATTTCCACCTGCAGCAGATTGACTCTTTCACTGGGGATTTCTCACACTCCAAACCAGCTCATTGAAACGACTCTCCCTCTCTCATGCTTCCTCCTTTGTTTATCCTGATGAGGATTGACTGTCATTGAGTAACACTGGGAGCAAGGAGAATGGCCTTATTAAAGAGGGTGGAGGGAACCGGATGTGTTTGCGTGTTGAGCGGTGACAGTGAGCAACACTAATGAGATAGATGTTCATTAAACATCGCGGAGCCACCAGGCCAATAAATCCAATCAGATAGGACAAAGTCAGATTGAGCTATTAACAGGGCTGCAGGCTCGGGCTCTTTGCTTCCCTGCTTGTTTTGACAAGGCCTGCATTGTCAGCTCATTAGTGCCACAAGTCAATTACATTTGATGTGTGATGACAAAATACCTTACGACTTCACAACTTAGCTGAAAACGATTCAGTTTAGCATTCAGTGAGTGATGTTTTCTTTTGTTTCACTCACCACATGCACTGACAGATTTAAAATTCATTACTGCAACTGACACACGCCTTAATCTCATTCTCATTATGGCTGTAATCAGAGTAAGCATAACTCAATTAACAGCCGAGTTAGTCGTCAATGTTTTGAGTTGCTCTTAATATAATTAACTTAGATTGGAATCTTTTAGTCCTTGGAAGCAGAACAATAAACTACGAAGGAACCCACACCAAACACAACGAGGGGACCGGGGACGACGTCGGAGCGCTCGTCATCAAACAGAAGGAAGCCAACAATGTGTTTGTCCACTCGTTTATCATCATTACAGTACCACACGGAGGGTTACGGTACGACAATGCTTGTCAAACCAAACAGTGTTTCTATATTACCCAACATGACTCAAAAGGTCATTGGAGGAGAGATAGGGAAGACACAATCATCAAACAGTTAGGGTATTGGTATTAGTATTTTGACCTACGTTTGGTCAAAATTCTCACTGAACTTTCTTCTTGACTTGAAACCTGATGAGCTTCTCTGCTTTAGTCAATTACATTGATTTGCCGAATATTTAGGAGTTCAGAAGTTAGAATAAGATGGAGCCACAGTGGGCTATATACATATTTAAAGACAATACAAATACTGTATGAAGAACTTGAAAGACTTTAGATTTGAAGCAAAGTTTTCATGGACAATCAATAGATATTCAGGAGATTATGAATGTATTCTTTGTGTGCCTGAATAGCTTCTCCACCTTTGTTTGCCTGATAATACTTCAGTTTAACACACACACACACACGCACACGCACGCACGCACACACGCACACACGCACACACGCACACACACACACACACACACACACACAGCTGCTTGAAAAGATTGGGTTCAGGAGCACAAACCGTTTTACATTTGTTTGTCTAATATCTGATTATGCCAGTTTTATTGAATTACATTTCTGCAGACTTCTGTAAGCTTGATGAGAAGGCGGCTTACTCAACTTTTACAGTTGAGTACAGGTGTCAAACTTCGTAAATGCCTCAAGCAGGTGGTTAACACCTGATGAGCAGCCTCATTATGTTTCCTGATGGATATTTGTATTGGTTATTACATTTTAGTCTTCTTATATTTACTCTTTTTCTGTTATTAAGCCTCCCGTCGTATCTGTATAATCGTAACGACAATAAAACAACTTAAATTAAAATATTAGCATCCTCAAAGTTTTCACATTATCAATGATTGAACAGTCTCTTAAGTTTGGCTTCAGCTTATTGCAGACATCCTCGCTCACCTGTGGGCCCATTGAGAATCCTGGGTGGCTCAGGTGACTCAGCTCAGGACTGCTGCTGGTGTCAGACTGGACCGAACCGTCACGAGCTCCTGGGAGAGGAACAGGCCGAGATCCATGTAGAAAGAAAAAGGAGACAACAAAGAATCCAGCTTAGATCAACAGAGTATATAAGTAGATAAACACACAACACAGACCACGTTGTGATATTACAACACGGCGTCGTACGGCACAGAGGAGGGCAGTTGGGAAAGGAGGGGAATTTGTATTTAAGTGCTTTATCAATAACCGCTGTAGCGCTGAATAAATTACCAACCAGCGGAGAGGCTCATTGATGGGGGATGATGCATACTGGCGGGTCCCCGATGGCCTAGATTACCGCTGAGAGATAGAGCTCCACCACAAACGCTGGGGCCATATTATTCAGCCATTTACATCACCGAGTATCACTCATCTAAACCCACACCCACCCTCCTCTGCTCTGGGCTTGCAGCTACGAGACACAATTAGACCTGTTTGCTATGAGGGCAGAGTGGAGTGGAGCAGACAGGGACATGATAATAAGCTTGCTGATGGCTGCAGGGAAAACAAAGGACACCACCGATTGGCTATCATAGCAATTGCTATCTCACAGAATCTCTCAGCAGTGCAGAGTGTGGATCGCTCTGAGAGGTCAGAGAGACTGCTTTGACCTTCACCCTTTGACCTCCATGATATCGAGATTTCACGATGCCTCACTGTGGACACAAAGGCTGGCTGAGTGCAAAGACGAGTCAATCTTGCAGAAAGATCTGTCAGAAAAATTAAATGTCTCTTAGATGACTTTCACCAAACTGACTGTCCAGAAGAAAAATACAACTTGACTAAAAATGTCTTGATTTAATTTTCTAAGAGGATTCGTTTAAAAGAAGAGAAAAGCTAAACGCTGGAAGAATCTAATGTGAAGGGTATTTCAAGCTTACTAAAGCAAGAATGTACTGAAAACTCAAAACAAAACAATAGCCTTGTGAACTTTGACAAACACTGAACACAACAAACAAAGAAACAAAAGTAACATTCAGGATGATTTCTTGAAAATAAGATATTTTTATAATTTCAGAAAAGATGTTCAGAGGATGAATGTCTTTTGTAATACGTTGGTGAAGGTGAGGTTGAAATGAATCAGACTATGTGCTATTATAAAAAAGGACCAATGGAAACTTGAGGCCTTTTATTGATATATAGCTTTATATATATTTTACAACATTAGCCTTAACCGGGGTGCACACAGATGTCCTTCGAGCAATTATCCAAAGAAATTGAGCAGTTTCTTTGGACATATTTATGTGGGAGAGAAGTTGTCCAGTACATATATTTCTTCTTTAGTCTTTATGCTTTGGTCGAGTTTTGAGTTTGAATTTAAAAGGAAACCTTCTTTGTCTGCTGAAAACAGGATGAATAGGTTTTTTTCTTGTAAAACAGCAGTGGTTTTAGTTCTTTTCTAAAAGCTTCATACCGAGCAGACTATTGAATAGCCTTGCCAGAAAGATCTCATTGCCTGTCATGTATATTTATGCATTACATTTTGAACTCCCCTCCGCCAACTAAAATCATTTCATCTTTACATAAAATCCAAATAATTGGTGAGTGGCATGACCTAACAAACCTCGAGCATTTGATGGCTGATGTGAAAGCCCAAGGGGGAGCCTGCTTTTCTAGCTGGTTCCTACCTCTGGCTGGCTGGCCCTGCTTCTCGATGAAAGGTCCGCATCCTCTCGCTTATCAGCCTCGCAATGCAGTGGATATTTTGACAAGCCAGTCTCTTTTCACCAATTATTTCACCCATTATGGATCACGTTGTGCGCGGCCCCACCCTGTGCACTCAGTATCTGGAATTAAGATCAATCTGAGTGTACAGGAGAGACTTTGTGGCTGAATTAGAGTCAATAGAAAGTGACAGATAGAGTACAATATCATCATAAACTGCTGTATAATTTCACATTTATTTTGAAGGGTGAATATTATGAGGCCATATTTTTTTTACTGGATTTCATTAGCGGTATTGTCTTCAAGCAGTTAATTCCCACTTTGGATGTTAAAATTAAAGTAATGCCTCTCAGTCGAAATCTTCATTTACAGCAACTTTCCCACCAGCTCAAAGACAATTCTCCAAATACTGCCGACACTGTTCATTTTCTATGTATCATCGTAACAAAGCCAATTTGCTAAATGAAGATATTCAGATAATGAAGGAATGAGACTTCATAACATCATCGATAGGCTCCAAACAGTATGGCGCATGACTGTAGTTAAGATATTGGTTGTGAATAATGTATTCTATCTGATAAGCAGTGTGGGAGACTTACTGAATAACGATTATTTGATGCCTTCATTTCACAATAACTTAGAAAGCTTCATCGCCTTGCAAATATCTGTAACGTTAACACATTTATTGCAGGAAAAAAAAATCGATAATAAATAAATACACATGCACATCTTTCCCCAAAGGATTTGTGTAATTTATTTAACTAAATTAAATAGCTGACAGGAGAAATGCCCAGGGAGTTGGTCTTCAATTCTTTTTTATTGCTAGAATCTTTGTACATGTTTGGCTTTTCTTTAAAAAAAAATTAAATCTGCTTATCCAATGTGAATGATTCTTAAATGGATTTCTAGATTGAGATTAATACTATATACAGTGGAAAAGGGGAAAATATCTCAATCAAACCTTTACTAAAAAGAAAGTCCTTTGATGCCGTGATACGCAGGTTACACAAATGGTAAAATGAAATGAAATGAATGGATGTATTGATGTGAGGAGAGATGAAAGAAGAGGCCAAACGGAGGAAAGAACAGGCAATGCACATTCAACATAGCTTTGTATCTATCTAGGACATTCATGCTTCATCTTCTTGAGCAGTGCAACTACTCTTACGGTATAATACCGTTAAATCAAAACTTTTTAGCCCTTAAAAACAGGTATGCTAGTTTATCACAACCTTGACTGAAAGTAAGAGGATGAATTAAATTACATGAATCAAGTCTTAATCATTTTAAACTCACGCTGACAGTGACATGATGATTTTTTTTATTGAAAATGCTTTTTTATGGAAGTGAAATAATTATATATATATATATATATATATATATATATATATATATATATATATATATATATATTACAGGGCACAGAGTGCAGTTTGATGCGACTCATGTCATGGAAATATGGCCAATATCCACCGCTTTATAAATAATTTTTCATTGATCACCAAAGTGGCCACTGGAGAGCGACTTTCAATGCCACACAAGGCAGAAGGTCTGTGTGTGTGTGTGTGTGTGTGTGTGTGTGCCTGTGTGTGTGTGTGTGTGTGTGTGTGTGTGTGTGTGTGTGCCTGTGTGTGTGTGTGTCGGGCGTTGAGGGGGGGCAAAGAGCCATATTTATTTGACTTCGTCCGGCCTGTCTTAATGCAGGGTGCCCCAAGGACTACACCACAAAACAATTAGCCTGGATTTCATAAAGCAATCAGCATGCCACCTTGTCTAATGCAACCGCTTCATACATTGACAGTCTGAATAAAATGAGTGTTATTGAAAGCTTTGTGTTCATGTTAGCTTTCGCCTCAAAGCATTCATGAATCAATTTTTGGTCATAAAAGAAGCTTTAACACTTAAGCTATTTTAGTGGAAATGCATTATGTAAGTTGTCAAATGTACGAGAGAGGCCTGGTAACGATTCAGGCTATTCAGAACGAACAGCCAACCCCCATTTTATAATGGTCCTTTTGAAAATGTCTGGCTGAGTGCATGTGTTTGCTATTAAGATGGTGTCAATCATTTTGCCACTGAAATCTAATCCATAGAAAATAATTTCACATGTGAACACATTTAAAAGACCGCAGATTATAAGAGGATTACATTCGTAATTGTTATAATACATTGAATTATTGAAGTAGAGATAATTATTAGAGCACACAAATATGGAAAACAGCAATATGATTTTCGTCATCAAACGTGTGCTGTGCTGTTGATTGAGAGATTGAGCGTTTGTTGGACAGCGATCTGTGAGCTGTTGAAGCGTAAAGGATGGGCCCAGATAAACAAGCCACATCATACAAAAGCTTTAATTTCATCAATACACAACCAATTGTCCGAGATTGCTTGACCATTGATTTTGTTATTACCACTTTGAAAGTTGATGTTGCATTGCAAAGAGAGTTGAGAGAGACAGAAATGTAGAGCGACACCTCATTTCACTTCCATTTTCCAGCTAAAGCAGCCGGGAATAAAGTCCGAAAAGCATTGTTACATACAAGGCATGGTGCCGTATGGAGGAGAGCAGCCTATAACATGCAGTGTCGGCTTCCTAGTGATTTACTTAACTCCTTGTAGAATGCAAGAGGGCCCAAATCACCACTGATTTAGCTTAGTGTTTCATTACTACCACCAAAGCCCTCAACAATAACACAGGGTATAATCTGCTGCCAATAACTCCAGGTGCTCTTAGTCAGATGGCTCCCTCCGGACCGGCAGGGAAGTAATACTCTGTTTAGAGGCTGGGGTGGAGAAGCTGCAAAGGATAGGTCAATAGTGTTTCTGGGGATAGAAAATCACCAGAGACAGACTTTTGACTGGCTGCCTGTAACACTATTAGCTGCGTTATAGCTCCTGCTGCTGCTAGAAGAGCTGTCATTTCCTTAATTAAGAGCCCAGTGGAGGGCAAGAGGGAGAAGAGTCCACGGCACTTTTTCCGGGCCTCTAACATTAAAGCAAGATTCCTCATCGCGCAAGGGCGGAGAAAAAAAATCTATCTCATTCATTATTCTGGCACAAAGTGGAATTATGGAGTTACGGAATTACATAGGAGGTGGTGCCGTGGAGTGTGCCGAACAGAAAGGATTTTACACCTCAGCAGTTCTGTGACTTTTTCCGAGGTGATTGTTAAGCCACGAGCAGCGGAGGGAAGACTCAGAGGATGGAAGAAGCAGAAGGACAGGCAGGGAGGAAATGGATGCAACTGTGTAATAGATGTCTCCACTGGCTGGAGGTTTTGGACGTAAACAAAAGAAAATAGTACACTTTAGTTTGTAAAAGCAAGCACCTAGTTTCTGGATGAATCTGTATGCAAACGATGCTTAAAGCAGTAAGGACTCTGTGCTCCAACACTTATGCTCTCACTCGTGGCCACAGGTCTATACCAAAAGGCTCTTTGACATGAGAGTGCTCGGCTCCAGCTCTTACCTGTGTCTCCCTTGATGCTGGAGTGGAGATAGAAGCAGCACCAGCATGAGAGGGACCAGAGGGAGGTAAATTGGTGAGAAGAGGCAATGCTCATTTCAAAGGTCAAGAAGGAGAGACGGTGTGATGGAGAGAGGAGGATGGAGAAGGGAAGAGGAAGGGGAGGAGGGACGAGGGCTTTTGTGTTGTATCTTCACGGGGGACTTGGGACACTTTGCACATGAGCACATCTGTTATGGAGCGTCCTCCTCATTCCCAATGTCAACCTGATTAGCTCAGGGTTGAAAGAGGCAAATAACAATCCAAATTATTCTTCATCCTTTTATAGCCATCAGCAAAGGTGGGACGCTGAGACGAAGACTAGCTTTAGAGAGCAGTAAGCCTTTTAGGAGATGCCTGCTTCACTGTTGCTCCGCCTCCTAAATTACTTAAAGGATATTTGCTGTAAATAGGATTCTGCTGCCGGCCGCCTGCAACCATGTGCAGAATAAAGGCTTTCTTCTCACTCTGTGTCACAAATCTTTGTTCATACTTTGTCTGTATAGAAACCCAAGGCTTTAACGTTTAAACGATTATCAATCAGTTAGTTGATCAACGAAAAATGCGTCAATTTCAATAATCGAATAAGTACATTTTCAGGCAAACAAACCCTGTTTTATATCGTAAAGTACATTTATTTGGGTTTTGGACTGTTGGTCGGACAAAATAAGATATCTGAAGACATCACTTTGGGGTTTTTGAAATAGTCATGCACATTTCTAGATATTTGCTGCTAAGGTTTTATAGACAACACTTTTAATTGATAGGTTGAGAAAATAATCAGCATTATTTAACAATAATTAAAATAATCTATATTTGCAGCCCTACTTATGAATTCAATTAAAAAAAGAATAAAATCTAATTGAAGAAAGCAACTCAAAATAAAGTGCTGAATCGCTTAGTCAATCAAAATGACATGATTGAAGTTCTTCCAATTTTTCCAATCAAATAATAATTTGCAGTTATTTATCAAGCCAGAATGTCAAACATGTACTGGTTCCAGCTTCTTGAATATGGTAATTTGATTAGTTGATGAAATAAATGAGTAGCACCTTGGGCTCTGGAAAATTGAGATGGACATTTTTGACTATTTTCTTAACAGATTCATTGTTAATAAGAAATTATCATCAGTTGCATTTGAACCATAAACAAGTATTTTCAAACTATAATCACTCTAAAAAGAGGAACGTTTTGAGAATGTGTGTCCATCCTGTGTTGCATGTGGTCAGACATTTAGAAGTAGTGGGGTGTGAGGGCAGTCCCGGGCAAAGAGTGTGTGTGTGTGTGTGTGTGTGTGTGCGCGTGCGTGTGTGCGTGTGTGTGTGTGTGTGTGTGTGTGTGTGTGTGTGTGTGTGTACGTGTGGGGGCTAGACACCCACATGTCATGCCTGACACATCAGCCTGGGACCCCCAGGCTATCCAGCACTAATGCTGCCTCTGTCCCACTTTCTACCCCTTGCCCCTCAAAGCCTCTTCTCCTCCCCCCTCCTCCCCCATTCCTTCTGTCATAGAGGTATTATAACAATGGATCACACCGGCGCTGCAGCACAGGCTCAATCACTATAGGATGACATCAGGTGATACAAGCTGCACAAGACTTACCTCCACTGAACCTGAGCTTTATAGAGTTTATCTCCAAAATAGTTTATCTGGAAAAAAGACCTGTATTAGTTGTTACTGTACTTCCCTATTGTCGTGATATTTACAGAGCTGAGTGGTATTAGGTGGAGACCAGTAAATAATCATGGAGCTAAAAGACACCCAGCCCATCCCATCACACCCCACCCCACCCATCATATTATGCTGGTGGAGCAGACAAATAGTGGAAGGAGGGACGTCTGGAAATAGTATTGCTTTGAAGCCCATAACTCTATTCTGGAGAAAAGAATCATCACAGTGTTATTTCACATCCTCAGATATAAAGGGAAAAAACATAATAACTTCTCGATAGCCTGGATCTCCACTGCCCTATACTAGCACCCCCTCCCTCCGCCCGCCCACACCCCTGCCTCATCCACCATACACCCACTTCTCCTGCCTCAATCTTTGGTTTCAAAGGAAGCGAATCAGCCAGAAGGACAGAAGGTTATGCATTAGTACTGGTCATTGCTCAAAGAGCGAGCGTTATAAATAATAAAGGCTTGTGAAGGACACAAGGGTTGTGGGATGCATCTCTGGTTCACGCCACACAAGTCAAAGACAAGACTGTAATTTCTATTCCGAAAATGTGACCCTTGCAGCTTCAATTACATCTCAACAACACCAACCGTGTCCATGCCAGGAGATGTGATGCCTCTTTGTTAGCTCTACATGAAAGGCTTATATTGGTTATGGAGCGCATGCTACACAACATATACGTTTTTCTGAAAATGATTTTCCAACTTAAAAGACGGTGTATAACTAAAATATATGCATATTGAAATTCAATTTATTTTCTCCACAGCTATCCACCTACAAAACTTGTGATGTGCTTTTGTTTGGAATACTTTCGAGTCAAGGCAACAATGATCTTCTCTACTTTAAATACACAAACAACAGGGAGAATTATATTGTCAGGAATTTTGAAGTTCGTTATTTTGCTCAAAGTCATTTCTGCATAACCAAGCATCCGTGAAACCGGATGACCTTTACTGCTGTTTGCATGGAAAACAAGAAGTCCTCCTTGAGCTCATCCTCCCTGTCCTCCATGCCACGCAGGGATTGTGTTGCTGTAGCCATGAGCACTGCGGGCACATTAGCAAATGTATTACACCTGCTTTATAGGCATGCATTAAGCTTGTTTTCAAGTCTGCGCAGACAGCTGAAATCCCTATAATGAGATCCACCTCCTGAGGAGAGACGTGGTCTCCTTTATCCACTCTTATTTACTCAACGTGGCCCATTCAGCACTGGGTTTGTGCCACTTTATTACTTAACCTCGCCACACAACATTACGTGGCTCTTTGCATCAGCAAGCAGCCTATCCCACCATGCATCCTGCTCACTAAGCTGATTACACAAAAATAATAAAAACTCGTGCCTCCAGCAGTGTGTGTGTGCGTGTCTCCTTGCAAATTCATACACACGTATACACACAAAGGCAAATGAGAATTTTGCACAAAAGACAGTCCCATATCTTAACGACATAATAATAATATGAAGTATGTACGAAGTATATTAATATACAAAATTAGTGGATTTTGTTTTTTTGGAATAAGACAAGATCAAGTCAAGTTGGGAAATTTAGCAAATATGGAACTTTCAGACGATTAGAACACAACAAAGTTGACCCCTGCGGGGCTCAAGGTGAGTGAAATAACAGTTTTTTGGGGTGTTGTTAACAAAGGAGAGAAAAATAGTGTTTTTTCCAGGTAGGCTGAAACCATTTCAGCATTGTCCACTATTAGTTTGATTTGTTTCCAACTGAGTAGCTCCATCTTTTCCTATGTGTAGACAATAGTGTCCATCAACACCACACATAAAAAATAAACACATTTAGGATGACGTTGACATCTTTGACTTTCAGTAAACTGAATTTCCTCACTTGTAAGCCAAATACTAGATTTGAAGGAGGATAATGGCATTACAATCTACATTAAAAAATGGTTGATGAAACGTTCGCATTGTAAAAATAGTTTGAAGCTACATTTAAGGAGAAGAAGGGCAGAAGCTTTTTGGCCGGTTGGTCGGTTGGTTGATAGATATGCTCGTTCAACCAAGTTTGCAGGTCGGGTTCGGGTGGTTGATTAATGCGTATTTTTGCAGATTGGGTTGGTTTGAGTGTGAGCATATCAGAAAATATCAATATGTTTTGTCTAATGAATAACCTAATTGTTTAAAATATGACTATGCTTTTTTTAAATCATATAAATATGTGCAGGTGTAGGCCAGTCGGCTTTGAGTGTTATCATTTAATTATACACAAATTAAGTAAAAAGATGATTGAATATGCTGCACATAGATTTTTACGTTTATTTAAAATAAATGTAGGCAATTGTAGAGATTACGTGCAGATTTTTTTCCCCCATCGTCGACATCAATCAGTTGAACAGAAGGCAGAATTGAGTTGACTCTAAGGAGAAGTACTGCTACTTGTTAATGATGCAACTCTAAATTCTCTCCCAAATAAAGACTTGTGTGGGTGACTAGTCTATGAATAGTCCAGATGACATTCATTTCACTAATCCAGCATACAATCTGATTGTAAGTGAAGCCTAACAGGCCTGGAAATATATACAAGCCAGCAGCAGCATTACAGCAGATTTGGCATTTGGCGTGGACTTTTTGTTCCGAATGACCTCCAATACCGGGAATCAATGAAAGATTCATTTTGCTCTTTTTGGGGAGGGGGGTCTCTAGGTGACCTTTGTGAAAATGTTCCACCATTTTGGCAGAATCCGAATAAGTGCAGACCATTTCATGGAGACAGTAAGTGTATGAAATGAGTGCTCCTGTCGTTCCAGCCTGGCTCACTTTGACAGCATGATGATAGAAGCGTCACATCCTTGGAAGAGTAAATGCAAACTGACAAGAGATGAGCCTTTGGTTGCTGAATATAATACGGAATTGTGCTCTGAGTGTCTTATTATCTTGTCTGTTGATGTCTGAAAAGGGGAGATTTGCTTGAGAAGAGAAGACAGAAACTGTACGCATCCAACACCATCCCGTCCTTTGAAAAAAAAATTGCTTGCCCTACTAACCACAGCTTTCCCACCTAATGTCCACTTCTACTTGGAATAAATACAAGGCGGCAGGATGTTTGTGGTGCCTCGTAGCCCCTGTTAGCTGAAGTGGAAGACTATTTGCACAGGCAAGCTTTTAGGAGGAGAACGACCCTTTCACCACTGCAGTAAGCATGTGGTGGGTGCAGAAGGTGGACAATTTACTGTAGACAAACATGACCGCTACTGTCATTGTCTTCAACTGACTTCTCCTTCTCATGCGAGCACAAACTCTGATACATAGACGACTAAAACTGACGTCAAGTATCAACTCCGCAAGGAAGCAAAGTTGTGGTTGGCTCTCTAGAAAACACATACAGTACATGGCACATGTAATCGCAGAATAAAGTAGACATGCAGCAGGCGCAGCATTCAATGATGATTCAAAACTGGTCAATATCAATATAATAATGTGTGTATTGATGTAAACTGCCAGACAGTAAGGTGCCAAATTCATCACACCTTTTGTAACAAAAAGCACGAGCGACAGGAGATCTTATTTAGAATCGTATTTATAATCTTGTATTTTCTCGGGTTATTTAACTAATTAGCTGTATATTGTCCTCAGCAGATGATTGTAAAAATCCTACACTTTATGCGTGTGTGTGCATGCATGCAATACACCTATTCTAAACGTACAGTTTTACTGCATATCAGATCATTTTTTGTTCCGTTTACACGATTTATAGTAACACTTGAATTCTAGAAGAGGAAATGAAGTCGTAACATGATTGGCATTTCCCTGAAACTATTTAGTGTGTGCTGTTATTCTGTGCATGGGGTAAGCGTGCTGGTTTGTGTGAAAATGTCACTTGTGAAATTGGGGCACTATATCAGAGAAAATTTGCTAAATAACAGCTGTAAAACAGAACAAAGTTTAGATTGTTCTTTACTCTGAAACTGGAGAATCCAGAAATGATTCATGCTTCTTTACCACAATGCAAGTAAAGGGAAGAATCATAATATTGTGGTTTCTGCACAGTTCAAAACCACATAAAGAAAACCACTGAATAATGTAACTTTTAAAAGCTTAGTTTAAAAGCTTTATTCAGGATTGCTTTCATATCTGTCACATACATGTTGATAATAATGGTGAGAATTGCAAACTTAATACAATCTCCTTGTAACCACAAGAGTTCACTAAAAACACAAATACAAGCAAATGTGGCTCAAATAACTACAACATAAAATACAACTGGTGTAACAAACCTAAAAATCCTTATTATTGTATAACATATGTGCTTGTTGTTGTTTATCATGCTTTAGCTACTCTAAGGGTCAAAATACCTTTAGATACATTAATTCTTATTGTGTGGATTTTGAGTATCTTCAAAATGTCAGCTTGCCTTGAATTAAGACAAATTGGATAGCTTTAGCCTTTATGGCCACATGTGTTACGCTCAATTGCTTTTAGAGGGTTCATAGACCCGACGCAACTCACAGCAGGTTACATAATCCATCAATTGCAGTTTAAAGTTTCCAAAATGTTCACTCAAACTTCAACTGAATACCCAACAAAACAAGGAGACTACCATTCTAATTCTAAACAGAGTAAAAAAAAGTGCAAGTGACCCATCACTATCACCAAACCTTCTCTATTGTAGCATTCAAAGAAATGCAACCACACACACACACACACACACACACACACACACACACACACACACACACACACACACACACACACACACACACACACACACACTCCTATTCTTCCCTCTTAACTCGCCCAGCAAAAGACACGACTGTGCCACGTCTCCTCGTCGGTCCCTGCCTTCCTCTCTGACAGGTCATGTGGGCAGTGACTCCCAAACCAAACCTGCCGCTGGCACAGCCCAGGGCTCCGCCACCGGGCAGAGAGAAACCGCCCCCCAAACATTCTCACTAGAGAGGCTCCGACTAGCCATCAGACAGCCCATCAGCAAACACCGGGCACAAAGTAGACACAAACAAATATTAATCTTGTGATTATAGAAATATAATACACCAACATGGTACTTGCATGTTTTCTTAAGTAAATTTTCATTGTCAAAGTCATATTGATATTGTAAAGCCAAAATAACTTCAAGTGTAAATACATAGTGAAGCATTTAACGAGATGAGAAAAAGAGAAACAGAAAGTATCAAGTGAGCAGCAGGCAAAGGAGTCAAAAAGAGACTGATCAGAAACAAAGAAAGAGGGAGAGACTTGATGCTTATTAAACCAAATTGCAACACTTCTGAGACAAATCCTGCAGTACACAGTCCTTGTTTAGAAGACTTTCGCCTGGGGTTATTCTTGAAAAAAGGATTTAAAAGACAGCTGAACTCTCACTGATTAGGTTTGAGCGCATTTGGCTAGCCCTTGTCCAAATTCCTATTTCATTTTGTTAAAAAATGTTTGGCAAGCTCAGTATATAGGCACTATATTATACTCTCTGCTACTTCCCAGGAAACACGCAGACACACACCTACACACAGGCACCCACACATACTGATATTCTATGAACAACTTTCATTAAAATCTTGACAAACAGAAATTATGCACTGTTTACAGCAGTATAAATTCATGACCAGCAATACAACAATTATATGTCAGAATCTCATACCCACCGAGACATGCACACACACAAATAAACACAGTTTAACTTTCAGAAACCAACAAACAGACGGTCACAAACAGAAGAGGCTGTCTGTACAAAAATACAAAATAGAAAACATCTTAAGCCATTAAAGAGGGATTTTTGCTTCCTTGCAGCCACATAAAAAAAATATTATAATAATAAAAATAGGGTGACAAAAAAAGTAAGCAATGTGAAGGAAATCAACTCTCCTTAGGATCTAATTTGCACAATATACAAAACGGTCTCTTCAAAGAAGCATTTCACTAAAATTAGGCAAATAAAAACAAAGGTTTAGAATTAATTTGTTTAGTGGAGATGGATACATTTCACAAATACTAGGGATGAGAGCACACCCTTTCATTGAAATTAAATATATAAGTTTAAGAAGCTCTCTGTAGCTCTCTCCACAAGGACAAATCTACTACTTCTGCAGTTACAATTTACAATTCAATGTAATTACAAATAATCCGTTTTTAATAATTTCTAATTCTAATGACTTTAAAATCTCTCTGATTAAAAAAACTTTAGAGCTACATTACCTTTCTCATTGTGTCAAATCATTTGAAAATTTGCTAAAATTGTAATTTACATCATTATGCTTATTGATTAATTATGTGGCCTAGTCTTAATCTGCATAATTGAAACATCTCATAATAGAAAACCACACACAGACACAACCAAAATAGAGTGAATATAAAATGAATGAGATAACTGCAACAATAATGAGGTATGCTGATATAGAAATTGGCTAATTTTGAAGATCATTTGCAAATGAAGATGCTAAAAGACTAAAAATGACTGAATAAACTGCGAATAAATAACTGTAGGAAGAGAAGTCTCTACAATAATCTATAAATAATAACATTGTGTCTGATGTCCTTATGATAAATATTCTATCTGACAAAGTAGAGGTTTTAATTTCACTCAGCACTAAGGTTGCAATTATCTAAAAAGTTGCAATTAATTGTAACAATGCAACACATACTATTTTCTCCATTCGAATGAAGAAGAAAAGACCAAAACATTACCAAACACCACCAGAGTTGTGAAGGTGGGGTTGAAGCAAAATATCTTGACAGCAAAAATATTTTTACGGGTAAATTAAACTTTTGGATGAATTTTATATAAAAGGAGAGTCGTGCAAAGATGCTGCCATAAGATATACAACAGTAATAAAGCATCAAATGTATTCAGTATTTAAGACAGACAGTGCAACATTTATGCAGTATAACTGACTGCTGTATTGTCAATACACTTTCAACTCACAAGACTGTCCCCTACAAAAATAAAAATCTGAAGGTACATGAACCATCTTAACACACCAAAATCATATAAAATACAATTCCCCCGTAAGCGAATCCAAGCTTTAAAAGAGCCAAACATTGACTTGGACGTTGCACTTAAACTTAGTTTGCTGTCTGATACTGTTGACACCTGTCCCAGCACTGGAAGCTCTCTGCTCTCACCTCTGCGCTGCCTAAACTAGACTTCAGCCAGCAGCTCTATGAAGGAGAAGGGACAAGCGGGGAGGCGTGAGCCGACTTACCGTACAGCTTGTTGGGAGTGCCCTCTCGGTCCGTGGCCTCGGAGGGCAAGAGCAGGGGCTCGTCGTTCAGATCGCTGTCTGGGCTGGCCGCTTTGTCGTCCGCCCGGAGTTCTGCCGCGCTCATGTCGCTGCGCAGGGAGAGCAGCGGCTTGCTCAGCTGCCCTGTAATCATCGGGTCCTGGAGGGAGCTGCTAGCCCAGGTGGGAAACAGGGAGAAGAAAAAAAAGAGAAAATACCCCTGGTTAGATGTGCTTCAGCGTCTCACCCTCACCAGCTCCTTCTCTATGTCTCCACTCACTCTCTCTCTACCAGCTTCTCCTTTCTATCGCTCACTCATCACTCTCCCTCTCTCTCTCTTGCTCCCTCCCTCTCCAGCTCTCTCTTTTATCTGAGGCTGGTGCTACCCCGCTGATACTGCCGGCTGCTGCCTGGTGAAGAACTGTTACGGATCGCGTGCCGTTACCATTACACCCTGCAGTCCTAAAACGGTGATACATCCATCTCCAAGGGCTCATTACTACCTGACATGTGCCTCATCTTCAGCAAACACGAAGCTGACAGCAGTCTACAAAGAGGTATATGGGTTGTGGGCTGATAAATAAATATAATTCTACATCTAAAAAGAAGATATGAGTGAAAACACACACCAGTGATTATATCAATTTTCACATAGTTGGGGACATAAAATGAGATCAAAGGTGACATCTTGCAGCAGAGTGTGAGGCAACATGGACTTAAGGCCTGATTGAAACAAGAGATGAAGTCACTGATGTTGCCAAAATTTTATCCCAATTATTTTCATTTTTTGTCAGCACTTAAAAACAAAAAGGAAGAACATCTACATGACATGATTAGAGCATTATCTGTCTGAACATCTCAATAGAAGAAAATCAGCATAGAGAATAATTGAAATAAACTGAAGCACCGCGGTTTAAAAATACCCACATAAAAAAGCATGTTTATGAGCATTTTATGAATACCATCAAATGTTTAAATACTTCCATCAGGGCATGTTATCTCCAGGAATATCCAACGCAATTAAATAGAATCCAGTTTACATATATTTTTATGACTTTTACACATATCGAAAGTTAAGTTTCTTGAAAGCCATCGCTCTTACCTAAACAAAGCTCCAGAAGAAAGGAGTAAAAAAAAAAGAAAGTCAGAAAGTCCAAATGTTGAAGTCAGTCAAACAGCAGCTAAAACACGCCACCACAACGCAGAGACCAGCTAGTACATGTTTCTACTGAACCAGAAGCAGCCTCCTCAACCTTCGTGTATCTGAATGGCCACCACAGGTTCAAGCCTGGGGTTGCTTCCTAGGACAGGCACTGGAGATGTCACCTCCTCCCTCTCCCTCTCCCTCTCTCTCTCACTCTCTCTCACACACACACACACACACACACACACACACACACACACACACACACACACACATACACACACACATACACACACACACACACACACGCTCCCTCCCGCCTTCACTCCCCCTGTCTCTTCCCTCTTGTGTCCTCTGACTGGAAAGCTCCTCAGACAGTGTTCACCCCACCTCAGGCTCTGAGACACAGAGCAGCAGGACTACGGCCCTCTTCCTTATTTATGAATAAAGCCCATCCTAAACATATCTGAGAAAAGGATAGGTGACCAGCACATATGGGCAAAGAAAGAGTCTTGGTTAGTCTTATCTTTTCCCTGCACCCATCAACTCCCCCCCACCACTCCCACCCACCCACCCTTTCACCACCATCATTTCAATCAGGGTGGTCGATGAGTTCCTGCCCACAGGGGCCTTTTTAATGTGTTCATCACGGGAATCAGCCCGCTTTGATATGACACATGATAATCTATGAAAATGTTAATCAATAGAAATAGTTTAAGCTGTCGTTAAAATTGTAAGCCGACTGGTCAATACTCATATCCCTGGTAACAATGTCCCCAGTCATCAGGGCTTCATTTGTGGAGCACTTAAATGTGGGACACTGCGCATCAATGCACCTCTCTGCCCGCCGAGGTAAACACATTTTCCCCTCTGTCTGAGCCTGGCCACACTATGCATGCATTGGGGTCCAGCCCCCACCTCCTACCGCCTCTCCTTTGAGTTGCTTGATAGGTCCACTGGAGGGCAAAATTAATACCTAATTGAATCTTGCAGTCATCAAAATAATCAATAGTTTTTTATTATTTATTCTTCACAGTCTGTTGACTGTTTGAAAGCTCAGAGGGACAGGGCAGAGCACAGGCAGCCCTGAAATTTCTACCGTTTCACAATGTAATTTTCACTGGGGCATGAGAGTTTGCAAGACGTTTAAAAAAAAATGAGAGTAGTGTTTTTTGTTAGGAGGTGAGGGAAAGAAAATAAAGGAAAAATGGGAATATTTGCCCCAGCAGCTACGATGAAAAATAGAATAAACAAGCTACTGACACTTCAGAGAAGGGCATGGTCCTTTCTGTCCATCCCTCCATCTTTTTCCCTTTCCCCTTTTCTCCTTATTTCATCATATCAGGAGTGTGGCGGTACCTCTCTAATGCTGGCATTTCTCTTCCTGACAGACTCCAAACAAGTGCTGGGAATGAGATCAGAGCTCTAATCTTCCCCTGGCCTCTGAAGCTCGAGGATAGAGGGGCAACACATCTCTCACCATCTCACGCAGCTGTTAATTACCTCATTTCAAAACAGTTTGCTTTGCTTATTTGCAACCATGCCACCAAGTTGGGTGTGTTTATCAATTTAAACTGAGGGAGTAATGTAATTACACATAATGGGATAACTGTAATCTTATTGTAAAAATCCGTAATAAAAAAGGGATATTCAAAAATTACCATAAGAAATTACATTACTGATTCTAAGCAGTGGATGTGTAAGGGATTAGCTTCATTTTTTTTTTTAAAGTAACCCTCAGACCTCTGATTAGCAATAATGTGAGTTTGTTCATGTGTGTGTGTCTAAGCGGGCTGGTGGGAGCAGACATGAGGGAGGTTTGTCTCGTTTCTTTTCTGTTCACTGAGTCTGGCCACAGCTCAGGAACAGGTTGCATGAACAAGAAAAAGCACTTGATCCCCTCTCTGCTTCCCGCTCGCTCACCAAACTCCCCCAGTGGCCGAATAATCAGTGGTTAGCAGAGTCCCGAGCGTCATCAGATACCCATGCTAATAGCTAGTTTTCTTACCAGTGCTGTCGCAGTGTGAGGGACACTGTGTGAGGGACACTGTGTGAGGGATTTCAGCCTGTGACCGACACACTGCACTCCAACACTCGAGGATCCTCTGGTTATTGAACAGAGAAAACAGACACCAATACATAATTGTCATAATATAAGAATAAGATAAAACAATGATCTCAAATGTTTATACCAGTATTCAGCATGTACTGCCCAAACAGCTGGAAAGTTCAGCAGAGTATCTTGTGTATAGCTGTGTGCATACAGTACATACTAAGTTGGAAGTTGATACACAAAAAATAATATACTTCATGGTTTTTTATTTCTTAATTAATCCTTTAGTCGACAGAAAATGAATAAACAACCATTTTTATAATCGATTCATCAATTTTGTTTTTTTTGTTTTTTACATTTGCTGGTTTAAGCTTTCAAAATGGGAGAATCTGCCTCTTATCTTTGTTGTACATTATAGGAAATGTAATATATTTTAGTCAAGCAAGGTATGTATTCTCCTTACTTGACCCAACAATATTCAATTTACTATCTTTGGTTGTGGGATACGATCACTTGTCACTATTTTATAGATAAAATGGTTCATCTGTTAATTGAGAAAAGAATAGGCACATTCATTGATAAAGAAAAGGATTGCTTGTTAAAGCCTTATACACCAGAAATGAAACTTTTTTTTTAACTTTGGAATGCCATTGACAAAAAAAACAACTAAACTTTTATTTTTTATTTTATTTATTTTAGTATTTAGATTTAATGTATTTTTGGTTATCCATTATCATCCTCAATCTGTCTGATTAGTGTAAAATCTGCAGCTCCCCCATATTTATTTCCTTTCTGTAGAGGAATAGTGCACAACAACAACAAGGACACTCAAAACACACTATTTTTCTAGAATCCACACAGACATTTATGTGTATACTTAGTTATTGTATTTCTCAAGTATGTATTATGGAATTGGGACATAGCTTTTTCATATATAATCGCTATAATGCACTAGAGATCTGACCAGTCTTTTGCCCAGTGCATGCTGGGATAGGCCTCAGCACACCTGTGACCCTGAAGGTGGTGTGAAAAAAATCATTAAAGACTGAGGTTTAAAATATCACAGAATCAGCTTCATTGTACAAGGAATACATATTTAAAATAGTGCCCATCATGTTTGTACATTAATATTGTTATATATGTTTTCCTTGTCCGTCTTGTATTCCAAGCACAAATCATCTATTATCTGCAATCAGGCTATGGCAGCTTTATTTTAAACCCATTACTGTTCAAAGTGGTCCACTGGATGAAAAGCAAATAAAAAAAACTCTCATTAGCTGATTAGTTTTTCAGCAGGGACCTAGTGAGTAGGTATGCAAACGTAATGACCTGAGTAATAAAAGGACACAGATACCGCCAAAATTGATATCCAATTTCTGCAATAAGAAATGTGTTTTCATTGCTACAGTAAAATGTGTTATTGTGTCACATTTTTGGACATTCTACCAGGAAAAAAATAATTTGAGCTATAATAATGTAGGTATGTAGTTAAGACATGCTTTATGCAAACAAATTATGTTAACATGATTACAAATAAAATTGTGTTTTAAGACAAATAATTCCTTTCTCAAAGTTATACTGTAGATTTAACAACAAAAATAATTCAAGAACTAAATACTTAGCTTTTTTGTGTTAATGCATTCGTCAAAGGCCAACAATAATTATGAAGCACCTATTTTGAATAACTGTTCTGATGTTTCACCCTACTGTATTAGAACAATATCCCAAGATGCAAATGTCTAATGTGGTAAGTTATATGATGATTTGTCTCCCCCTTAGGGTTATTAACCAAACTGTTCCCCTCTATCATGGTAAATAGACCTTTGTGTAGTTTATGCTTTTCATTAGTAGTGCTATTAATGATTTCTGTGATTTACTCGAAAAAAAATTGCATTAGGTTTGTACAACTTTATCTGTCACATTACCAGCGAAGCTACTTCCTCTGAATGAACTATTTTGGAATAGCTGGGCAGTGGTATAAGTAGTCAAGATTTGAAGTGATTTTTTTTCACACTCATTAATATGATCAGCAGTTATTCCTCTCTACTCCAGTAAAGCTAAAATGCTCCCCAGTGGATGGTCGGTGGGTCAGTGAAGGCTGAGGGCTATCAAAGCAGTGTATTAAAAGGAGCTCTTTGAAGCTTGTAAACCACGGTGCCCAGCAGGTCCACAACAGATAGACGCCTCTGATTGGTCAGGTGTGTGTGTGTGTTTTTTGCTAGATCGATCCACGGAGCTGACATTCTGGAGCATCAAAGCTTTCAGCACACTAATCTGACTCCTCCTATGAGGGCAAGGGTTGTTTTTATTATTTTCCTTTTTTTTCTCCTCCTAAAAAGCTCATACCTCAGAGGGGCTCCTGCATGCTTATGATATGAGATAGATATGTTTTATAAAGGGTTTTAAGGGCGATGAAACCATATTGAAATCATGCTCCTGCACTGTATTTATCAACCGATAAATAATGCAACACTATAGAGAGCGATGGGGAGAGCAGTAGAGAATCACAGGGCCATACACGGGGCAGAGCACTGGCAGTAGAGGAGTGACACCGCAGAGATTCACACACCGCTGCTCCTCAAAGTCAGTATCCCCTCACACTGTCTCTGGAGACCTGCGCCACATACACACTCATGAAAGGTGTGAAAATCTGATTTCCCAAAAAGGATCGGTAATTCTCTGTGAGGGTGGAAGCTGCAATCAATAAATCATTGCTAAGTAGATTGTAAAGAAGAAAAAAAAATATTCCCCCTTGGTATCAGTGCATTAGGATTCTCCGGAGGATGGATGAGACGAGATGAGGGTGTGAGACAATCTCAATAAAGTAGAGGCAAATCATACCTTTGCCATTCATCTGGACTCTGGCAAGCAGCTGTCAGGGTGAAGAAGGACCGGGAGAGTCGACTAATATCTGAGGGATTCATTTGGCCATCAAGTCCAGGAATGCCTGGAAATATACAAAGCCAATAAGCTAATTGACTTCCTTTACAACAGCATTTCAATGTTGAGATTTTGAGCTCTGTTTCTGATATCAAAACCCTTCAAGCAGGGAATCCAGAGGGATTTTGTGTATCAAGGGATGGCAACAATCTGCTTCAGCCATCCAGTGGTGGAAAGTAACTAAGTGCATGTATTCAAGTATAGTATTGTATAATTTTGAGGTAGCATTTGTATTTTATACAACTTTATCCAGCTACTCCTCTACTTTTAGGAAGAAACATTTGACTTTGCAGGATTAAGATGTTACATACAAAACATGATGCATTGTTAAAATGAGCTCTACCTTGACCAGACATATAATAACAATAAATACTATATAAAGGGCCAGTTTGCATAACAAGTACTTTCATCGATAGTATATTTTTCTAACAATACTCATAATAAATCAGGACTTTTACTTGCAGTATTTTAATATTGCTGTACTGCAAAAGTATTCAGATCTGGAACTTAGACGTGGCAATACAACAATGTAAAAATACTCCATTACGAATAAAAGTCCAGCATTCAAACTCCTCATAAGTCTGAAGACATTACCAATAAAAATAAACAAACTCAATATGCATCAGAATTAACCCTGAGGATGTTTTATGTGTAATTAAATGTGCTATGTTGCAGCTGGCTAGGGTTGTGCTGCTTTGAACTGCTGTATGTACTGCGGGCTATTCATTCTAAAAATGTATGGTATTTCATATTGCTTATTATATATTTGTCAACGTGACTATAACATTAACTGTTTAGCTAACAGATGAATGCAGTTAGTGGATTAAAACGTACAATATATATCACTGAAATGTAGTAGAGAAACAGTGTTAAGTACCATAAAATTAAAATACTCAAGTAAAGTTGCACAAGAGTACTTCAAAAACTGTATATATAATTAAAACTGGATGGATTTAGCTAACGCTAGTTAACAACTTTATAACTACTTGGGGAAAGTTGGTTTTAAATAGTTTAGCTAGCATTCACTTTTTTTATTTGGCACATGTTCAAATTGGTGTTATAAAACCTCTGTGAAGAGGTAATTTATCATGTATACATCCTTCCTGTTGGCTTTTATTAACCTTGTATAGTTTAATGGCGAGTTTGAAGGCAGAAGAAAAAAAAACTAACCGACACTTTTACAGAAACTTGCTCATTTAACTAACGCTAAATATGAAGAGGAGAGAATAAACAAAGGTAATACGAAGGAAAAAGTAGAAACGCTTTTAACAAATAGAAATACCACGTTAAAAAAGGCCTCACGTGTCGTTAATTGGCGTTACCTACTCGTCTTCCGACGGTTGGCGTCTCTCTGCCAGAACGACTTCAATACCCACAATGCTTAGCGGCTTTGTTTCTGTCATGTGATTGAACTTATGACAGAGGAAGCAGGCTTCGACAACAAAACATCACTATGTTGTATTGTGGATATGTTTGACATGAGGCCAACCCAATTGCGACATTGTGGTCCTTTAACGCGTGCTCTCTGAACACGTTTTTAAATATTGTATCGATTCTGCTCGGATACAGCTGTTATCGATGGCGGATGTGGAAGAGCAGGTAAGCACAGCATGCTAACGTTAGCTTGCTCATGTTGTTTTCCTTTTGTGCATCAAAATGAATGATAATATTGATACGGGACTTCTGTCAACGGCCTATTCATTTGATTTAGCTTGTTATGTTTATGTGTATGTGACGCGGAAAGCTTAAATATGTTAATTGAGCTGTATTTCCCTGCCTACATTTCTGCAGTCTATGTTTGAGTTGAAACATGTTATAATGCTCTGTCACTTTACATGTACTACTGTATGCTTCGGTGCTTTAATATAGTGATACTTTTAATGACAAACTGTTAAAAATCCAATCAAAATATCTCTTTGTTCAGGGCAGAAAACAAAGTGAGGA